>NC_072455.1:12711917-12866917 GCF_027596085.1 Anoplopoma fimbria
CAGCTGGGTTCCTGTAAATTTGGCTGACAAAAGCAAACTGACTTTCAATATGTGTTGAACTACACTCTTTGTCCCATCTACACTCAACCCACATCAACTTGGTTTGCCAAAGCTGTGTTGAGGCTCTGATGGTTACTTTTTCCTTTTACTGTCTTCATTCCCAGCCTCAGCAGGAGCCTTCTAACACTGCTGAACAGGCAGACTGCACGGCTTAAAACAAGCTTCCATTTGGAAAAGAGAGGAGAGTGTAGATGACACGGTCCCAAGACCAGTGCAGAGTTGACGTCAATCGCAGTTGGACTCAGCGGAGGGATGTGAAAGAAAAGGTGGCAAAGTGGAAACCAAGGTCCACCGGAAATGTTTCGACACTGGACGGGTACAGACATGATGACCTGAACCCACTTACTCTGTGGAGTTTCATTCGTTCCCTTTTCTTTGTCCATTGAACTTCTGATCCTCGTTATAGTTACTATGAGGTGCTTTTGACTGTTTGCTTTAGACTCCACCAAGCCCTCCAACCAGCCAACTGTGGAGAGACACAGATCTGGCTTCGCTGCCCCGTTTTGACCTGACTGAACGGCTTGTCTCTGGTCAGGAACCTTGCTTCGCTGCCACGCCGGTCCACTCCAAGTGAGACAGAGGAATCGGACCCTGTTGCAGTAAAATAAAGAAACTTTGTCCACAGGGACCACCACAATCAAGACAAAATGAAAGTCCCTCATAGTAGCTCTTAAAATAGGATTTGCAACGGTTCCTTAATCTTAGTTTACATTCTCTCTGCACTACTAAATTGAACAGGTACATACAATATATGTGCCAGACACAGGGTGACATTAAAAAAGAGAAAGAAAATAAATCAGAGAATGAGGGACAACCCTTCAAAAGGCTAACCAAAACTTATATAACAAATAAATTGAATTTCATCCATCTCAGTTGTACCTTGGTAGCAGCCGAAATCTCAGATAGAGAAGTCAAACCAATACGAGTGATATACACCAAGGAGAAAAAATGTTTTTTTTATGTAATGAAGGTGATGTGATCCTGTAAATTAGTATGGACAGGACCCTCTTGTTTGCAACTGTGTGTCACAATGGGTGAAATGCAATGTACACAAACCTAAACAGTACACGCACACAATGTCTGTGGTGCAAAACAAAACTGTTTATATTGTAAAGACAAACATGATGCATGTCCGTATATCAAATCAATATTTCTAATATTCCGAAGATGATTCCTATAGCTTACCCTAAATTGCCTTGTGATTGCGCATATCGACAAATGATGTGAGCAGGGAATGAAAAAAATCTATGTGAAAACAACAGTAACGAAAACAAAAAAAACCCACTAAGATAAGAGTGATGGAGCTACCCTGCAAAAAAAAAAGGAAGTTTCTCAGTTCCGCATCAGATTGTTAGATTGTCAAATTAATTATGATTATGGTTGGGAAGCTTTGCTTCTCTGAGGCCTGAGATGGCTAAGAAATCCAGTGCCAGGGTAGGGAAAGCCAATCGTGGAGGGCCTATAACTGAACCAGAGGGGGTTGGCACCAGTATATTACTGGCAACAAGGCAGGGAATGACACCAGCCCTGCTACCTTGGTTTGGGTCATTCAGAGACTTGGATCAGAAACGTCCGCAATCAACAAATCCATTTGTTTTCAAAAATGCACACCGCCAATGTTTTCTTTGTAGATTGGGTTGTTTTAAATAATGTTGTGTGTGACTGGATTTGTCACTTGCGACTAAGACTCAATAAAGGAGGGTTTTAGTACAAACTGTGATCGCTTTTACAATTCACTGATTGCTTATATGAATTATATGCAGCAGCTACCATGTCCAAAAATGGGAATGTGTTTGTTGACTGTATAACCAGGGAACTCCCGGCCTTTGGAATCTCTCTTGAATCTCAACTCCCAAAACAGATAACTGATAATAGAACAGAGCAGAGGGAGGCAGAGACTGGCAGAGGAAACATCTCCATATTTATTCATATCGTCACCCCCCTGGCATAAATATTTAGCAAACAGCCTTCTTCGAAAGAGGACCTCAAATCAAGGCCCTACCCAAGGCTAATACTCGCACTACCAGAATGAGAATAACCCGAACAAAACATTCGGAGGGCGTTCAAGCAGAAACAAACTTACTGAGAAGCTGTCAGCTCAATTTCCAAAACGGGGATTCTGGCTGCTGCAATAACCGCAACACGTTCACCTCAACTGCAGGGTACAGAAAGTTGATGCCAAAACCGTTATGTCATTGTTTTTCTTTTTTGATTTCTTTGATAAGGGAGCTGCACGTTTGGCCTTTTTTTCTCCGCTCATCACTGTAATTTTTTACCCAGCCGTCCGATAACAAAAGGAGGAGGTGCGAGACAAAAACCAAAAAGACCAACAGTCACATGCTGCATGTACTGTAGGCTACAAGTGCTAAACAACAGCAGCAATGGGGGACAAATTAATAACGCTCTTTTATACGAGTCAGTCGTTCCACCAATGGAAAAAAATAGCAAAGAAAATGCTGAATGAGCCTTGTTTTATCTTAGCTGGTGTTGTGTTGGTCTGTTGCAGGAGTGCATTGATGATGATGGCGACTTTTGATCTTTGAACATGTCACCTTCAAATTCAGACATTCAAACTGTGAGTGTTCCAGTGGTTCAGTTACAGAACTAGTTATCTTCTCCCCCTTACTTATGGTAGGACATGCACTTACTTTTAGTAAATACATTTACTGATATGTATGGAAAATACATATACAAACAGTTCCACAGCATTTGTCTGAGCTGTGCATCTAAAATGAAGCATATGCCTATTATTATTTTTACATTTTCTCTATATACTAGTCCTCCTGTTAGACCTTTGCGATGCCTTGACTTCCGTCTTTCCTTCCTTCCTTCCTTCCTTCCTTCCTTCCCAATGCAGCGGTCCCAGCAACATCACATGCTGTCTTTGGCCGAGACGGTTGCTAGGATGTAAGGTGGAAATGGATGTATGCAAATACATTTTAGCTACATAGGGATTAAAGCAGTTCTAATCATTAATCATTATGAGGTTTGATAGTTTATAGTGCATGGATCAAAAATATAAATATATATGTTGTTATCACTATAGATAACTCTGATTTTAATACATTCATGTCTAGTGCATAATTTGGCATATGTTTTGTGAAGCAAATTCAATATTTTATGTTTGACAGCAGTCCTTCCCCTCATTGTCCATATCACGTTTGTATACCGATTAGCCAGGTGTCAGTCATCTGTATAAGCTAATTGGCTATGAGTACTGTGACCTAAGTTTGGTTGGGTGTTACAAAAGTTACTGTGTATTCAAGCAGTTGAAAGCATGAACTTTGGTTTTGTATTGCTGCCACGCACACTGCTGCGGTAGAAGAGCTCAGAACTTGCCACTGCATGCCAAAAGTACCGGCCTGCTGCACACGTACGTGGACAGAGCCTAAGGACATGTTTCTCCACTGCAGCAATAGGACCTAGCTGAAAAAATGGTTTGCAAAACTGTTCGCTAACAGCTCTGTAGTAGAACCTTGACTACCAACAGTACACTTGTGTGGATTCAAATGAGCCCCTACATGCATACACCTACTGATGTTATAGTAGACCACTCCAATTCATTTCTGTGCAATGTGTATAATGTTAATGTTATGAGGTGTGCCATAACATACTGTAAATGAGAATTGAATGGGTGGGCAACACACAGCACTGTTAATGATGGGATCCTGCACCTCGTATCAACACAAGTCCATATAGGAGTAGCTACGCTGCTAAAAAATAGCTCCCTACTTCACTAGAGGGATAGATCAGGGGCGGCTGTGGCTCAGTGGAGAGCAGGGTCGTCCTCCAATCAGAGGATCGGCGGTTCGATCCCTGGCTCCGGCAGTCCATGTCGATGTGTCCTTGGGCAAGACACTTAACCCTGAGTTGCTCCCGAAGGCTGTGCCATCGGTGTGAATGATTAGAGAGATCCTGATGGGCAGGTGGCACCTTGCATGGTAGCTCCTGTCATCAGTGTATGAAGGGGTATGAAAGGGTGAATGATTAGTAATGTAAAAGCGCTTTGAGTGGTCGGAAGACTAGAAAAGCGCTATACAAGTATAGTCCATTTACCATTTACCATCACCTAAATTGGATGTGTCAGAAAACATCAGGGAGTACTATATGTAGGCATCCCTCCATAAGGGATTGCATGTCACTTTTCAATACACCAGTGTTGCTTCCAAAGAGTCTATTCATAGTGAAAAACAGAACTCTAAGCATTAACATATAAGACAAAGAATTACCAGCTTTGTCAGACAGAAGATAATTTGATTCTTCCCATGGCAACAGTTTCCAAAACGCAGCAGGAATACAGGTGGTTGCTTTGGATACCAGGGACAACAGAAACCATGTAAAAATACAGAATTGGTAGTTTGGTAATGCAATGAAACGACATTTGATTCCGTTTTCTGACTTTCCTTCTGACTTTGACACCTGAGAACACAGTTTGCAATTCACCACCTAACAGTTTAGGGAGGTAACTTAGTACTTTAAGTTGCGTGAACCAAACCAAACCTTTACCATATATAGTGGGCGGCAGATGGGAAAAATCTTATATCCTATTCAGAGGCACTGAAATGGCATATTGCTAGGACAGCCAGACCAGTACACACTGACGAAGGTAATTTTGTAAGACAATGACAGACAACCTGTCCTAGGATTAGAGTGTCCACACTAGACAATTTAATTCAAATCTGAATCAAAGGGGTCTCCAGTTTGTGCTAAAGTCCCACTCGGGCCTGGTGAAGTATGCTAATCAGGTGTGTGATTTTACATACAAATCCAACATGGTGCAACATTAAATCTAGACAATCTTAGTGTGATATTTCAGACAAATAAGGCATAAAAAAACTTCAAAAGAAAAAGACAATGCGTGGGATGAATTTGCAATGTGGTAAGGGAAGTAATAAGAGTAAATAAGGACTAGAAGTGGATAGGGGAATGAATACAAAAACTACATGGATGGTAACATAGGCTGTGCAGTGGCTGAGAGGGGCTGGAACATGTCAATATGAAGCGCCGAGATAGACAGGTGATGAAATAAACATGACTCTTATGAAATATGCAGGTCTAATGTGAGTTGCAGAGACGTGTGAAACGCGTTTGTCGAGCCAGACATCATGGCGCATTAGGCTAAAGTGCTCCCTTCTTTTCCATGCTCCACCACCTTTATCTGTGTACTTTAAACACACTTACCCACACTTACACACACACACACACACACACTTACCCACACACACACACACACACACACACACACGTTTGATTTGCCCAACAGCTTCTGGAATAACAAAGAGTGACGGCAAGATGGAGCCTATTGAAAGGAAAGTCTTTCCTGAGTGAATGAGTGTCCATAAGAACTCACTCTTTCCCCGGCTCCTCTGCATTTCCCCAGGGTCTATTTCTGAATCTATCCAGCCGGACTGAGGCCATGGTTCTTTCATTTAAACATTACACAGGAGAATATTATAGCAAAGATGACTTCCTCTCCGTCATCGACCTCTTTCTTTACCCACTCCCTCTTAAATTCCCCTGGCAGTGCCTCCATTTCTCACAGACGATGGATTCAGTTCAATCTTCTTTGGGTTTTGCAACCTTTCCTTTTTCCCTTTGTCTTTCTTCCAGCCTCTTTATCCACATTTGTTCTGCTTCTACCCATTTCTCTTAGTCTCACTGAAGCATTAAAAGCAATACATTGAGAGGAATGGGCCAAATAAACAACAAGGATGACATTGAAGTATAACAACGACAGCACATCTTTCCATCTAACACACACACACACACACACACACACACACACACACACACACACACACACACACACACACACACACACACACACACACACACACACACACACACACACACACACACACACACACACACACACACACACACACACACACACACACAACCGGCCCCTCCCACTAAATCCCTGAATATGTCTGCGTGTGGCACAGAGATAGCAGTAACACAAACACAGCGGGCTCTGTTCAAGCTATCCAGAGAACGATAAACGGTCCATTCTTTTCCCCCCAAAGTGATAATTGTTGTTATTAAATCATAAAAACTGGCACTTTCAGCCATCACACAAAGACACACCCGTAAACAGATCCTCATATTGGGGGTTGTTTGCAACCCACGCTTTCACCGAAATAACATGTTGACAGTCAAATGTCAAGAGAGTGATTGTTGAGTGTTGGCCGTCGGGGGCATAAATAAAACCCTGTTGACTCTCGGTCATTATCAGGAGTTAACAGCATTACAAAAACACTGGCAAAAAAGTGGCGGTGAGATTACAGGGCCTGTTGAAAGAGACATACTGCCCATTCGGCCTGCCAAAAGCAAGCACATAATCAGCAAGCACTATATGAGTGTTCGTATAGATAAGAGTGGTTCATCCAAAGTGCAGCCTGTGTGAGGCTGGTACACCCTTACATACACATACATGCTTTATCCATCATGAATGCAACATACTATACTATTATTTAAACCCACTTAGTTTTTATATATTTATGAAAAGAAACGTCACGTGTGTATGAGGTGGGGAGAGACACTCCCACCTCATACACATCTGACAGGTCTCATGCCGGGAACGTCAGCGATGTGTCGCAGGGAGCTCCTATTCCTGGTGCTAAGGGGATTGGCTGGCTAAAGACCAGTTACTTTGAAGGCTGCAGTGAGAAAGAGAGGGGCCGAGTCCCTGGAGCTGGGTAGCTGAGCTACAAACTGAACTCACTAATCCTCCAAAGTCTGCCATCCTGAGGCGGTTCTGAATGGCTAGTTTCAAGTTTTCTTCAATACAGCATGATGTTCATTTAGTAGATTGATGGTCCCGCTTAGAGTGAAATAGACCATAAAGCAGATTATTAGGTTGTGGCTACCTTGTATGGTTGCTACTAAGGCGTTGTACGTTCTGGGAGCTGTCCTTGTTTTCCTCTTAGAACTTTAACCCATTCAGAGTGTGTTTTCAGTTCATTAAAGATAATTGTAATGTTTGGGTTACAAATTTATTACTCAGCAATTGGTTGTACTTAGCTCCACTCCCTTGGTGTCACTTCGTTGATACTAAACCAAGATGGTGAGGGCCAAAACGCCAAGCTCAAAGCTTCAAAACACCAGTCCCCGAACCAAAGGGCGATGCCTTGGAGACTACGTCCACTTCTTTCTTCAGGAGTATTACCACCATATTTCATCTTTTAACTTTTCAAAATGGCAAAAGATGAGCTTTTCTCCACAATAACAGAATAACCAAGGTAAGCGGTTCACCTTTGGTTCTGACACTTTTTTCCTCAGGGGGCATCATTTTCTAGTGAATACCACAGTTCACAGAAAATGTTGATAATATCCTTCAAAATGACATTTGCAACTGCAAAACACCAAGGCTTTGGTGCCTTTTTTTCCCAGAGGGGGAATGAGGGGAAAGGCTTAGAGAAAAGAAGCAGTGTAGACATGAGACATGAATCTGAAAAAATAGAGGGGTGTTTGTGGTGAGCAGTGTGGATATAAACCTTTAGATTGAAGGCTGTCCAACTTCTGCTGGATAACTATTTATATGCTTGATTACATAAGGGTACGTTCAGTGTTTTGCATGCTCCACGGCTGCACAGGTTCTGCTGTCTCTGTAACATCAAACTGTTACCGACTCTCTCGGGTCATATTGATGGGTGCTTAGTGCAGCCAAGCATTGTGGGCATAAGACAGACAGGTACAGAGCCACTCCCACTGGAGTGCTGAACCAACCCTTCATGCTATGCACTGCTGAACTAACATCTTCTTCTGTACAAAGGGGACTCAGAGTCGCATGCATATACACAAGGACATGCGTTATTGTGGGAATGCGAGGCATATCTCAAGTCCAACCAATTTGAAGATGTCTAACGTGTCAAGCATTTGCAATATTTTAAGATCATTTATTTTAATAAACTTCTTTACTGTTCCTCTTCAGGCACCAGCGTTTGTTTCTTCTACAAAGACACTTGCAGAAGTAGGTGGTATAACAGTAATTGTTTTATCGTCAGTGAAGGGTAAGACTTTAGGCAGAGCAAATCAGAGTGGAGGAAACACAATAAGCCTTTGAATGAAATATAATGTGAGACAGAAAATAAACATGCCACGTCTATGAATAACCGCAGCTGATTTTTACTACAAGCCTAAGGTCCATTTCTGTTCACATCTATCTAGGTATGCAAGCCATTTCCACTTAGCCATATTCATAATTCACCATGGATAAGGAAAAAGAATCCTTGCGCTATGCATTAAGCCCAGATGTCTCTCTCCAGAACAGCATGAATGTAGCACTAATGTAGCTTTCTGCAGCACAGCTCTGTGTTTTCCCTCGTCTCCCCCATCAACCTTCCTATTCCATATGGTTATATCCATCAAGTACCTAGCCATCGATCAGCCTTGGCGTTACTTTCTTCTCTGTCTGCGTGCTAGGTCGAACTCATAAAACATCCGAGGCATTATTGTACATTAGACAATAAAGATGTGCTGCAGGGAAAATCCATTAGCTTCTATAGAGAGAGGTGGCATGAATAGAAACGTCTATGATGTTGACTGAGATGATCCAGCTCGCTCTCCCGGGCCAGTGTGCAACAGCTTTTGAGCTTTAGGTGAGTGAACATGTGTTGCGATGAGAGCCGCCTTTCCTGGGGTGGATTTGGATAGGAGTGTGCGGGAGCAGATAACGTCATTATGGGCCCGGGTTTCATTAATGTGACATGGGAGGAAGTGGTTGGAAGCATTTTTCTCACAATTTATTTCTACCTCTGCTCCAGTTTCTGTCACACAAACCCACACTGGTTATGTTGTTTACTTTTTTTCCCTTGCCCTGAAGGCTACGGGATGTCCAACACTTTGATACAGAGCATAGAAATCTTACTAAACCAACAGTTAAGTGAGTAAATTTTTTTTTTCTAAATTGTTTTCTATCCTTTGTTTATGAGGTTACTTCCCCCACAAAGTGTTTTTTGTTGTGATACTAGTTACTCATCGACTCGCCTGGGTGAAAACCTTAATGCTTTAAGTCCTATGTAGAACATGGGGTAGTGGTGCACTTCAGACTCTTGAGTATGATGGATGAGTATTACAAATGAAATTTAAAATGATCCTGGTAAAACCTTTTTTTTTTCCACTTAGAAAAACCTTTACTTACACAGATGGCGTTTTTTGGGGGGAATTAAGAAAGATTATCTAGGCAAATTTTTTCACCTGCTCTTAAGTCATAAGAGATCAGCCCTTTTTGTTCTTTCACAAGCCTATCGGGGCTTCTGTACAATCTAACCAACGGCTGTTACGATGTCTCAAAATCAAACGTAGTTGGCAGAATGCCATGAATGTTAATCACAATGTGGCCATTAGTGCCCCCCTCAGGACAAATTGGACTCATCTTCCCATACCACTGGTGACGCTACAGTAAGGGCAGCATTTGGCAAAACATGCATACTATTGGGTGTAATTAAGCACATAGCTTCTAGGGGGCTGCCAGCAGGCCTGTGGACCTTGTTGCACATGTATTTATGCAGTCAACTAAGCATGCATGCTCTTTCACAGCCATACTCTGACATTCATACAGTTCTCCAAGGAGCTGCCCAGAGAGATCAGCGTCGGCTAATACTGGTCACTGCACAGGCGCATATCAGTTGGTTATGTTCCTTAGCTGCCTCTGCCTCGACATTGTCCCCTCTCTGTCACAACCAAGCTTCTCTAACCTCAAGGTTACTGCCTGCGCTTACTCACTTCCACTGTCGAATCCCATTCATCCAGTTGGTCTATTCTCTATCGCAGATACACTAGACAATTACACTCTCTTTGGCTACCTCCTTCCTCCTGTAAGCTCGGGCTAATGTATGCTCTTCTCTGAAACGGGGTGGTCTCTAGTGAAGGGTCCTGTCAGAAAGAAGGACAACATGCTCCATGTCTCTATAGCGTCCATCTTTTTAATGACTGGGGACCTACAACTGTGGCCTTTTTCTCCCCGTCATTGTTTATTTATAGGGCCATATCTGGAGGAAGACTCCATTGTTTATACAATAAGCACATTTATGAACAGAATCGATGACTGAGCATGTATTAAAGCAGTGTAGTCCTAGTCTTGTTACCCTTATCAGTTTTATTTATTAATATTTTAAGGATATTCATCTCCACAGATACAATCCCTACCATTAGTTTAATTTATTGAATTTCTATTGCATTTTTTAAAGACAACCAATATAACGCTATGGCAGCTTTTATTGAGGTGCATCTTATCAATTCTCACAGTTAAAGTCTTATGAGGCAGTAATCACAAGATGTCAGTTTTGGTTGGGGACCTTTGTTTCCCCATGTTTCAAACTACTGTTGTTTTACTGCCACCAATAAAGGCAAAACATCTTTAAATGGTCATAGACCTTGAAACTATGTATGACAAAATCAAACTGTAAATTATCTGTCAATATTGGTAAAAAAAAACACATCCTCAGCAGCTCTGATTCTTGGTTACAGCTGCAGGGCATCAGTTATATATCCCTTATAGAAAAACAGAAACATGTCTGTGTGTTTTTCTCAGGGTTCAGCAGGGAGGTTCTCCAGTACTCCAAGCCTCCACCAAGCACCTTGTCGGCTTCACAGTTGAAAAGCCCTCCGTCCACGAGGCACCACTTCAAAGTGGCTTTCATTCCTCTGATCACGACGTACAGAGAGCGCATTCCCTTTCATGCCGTGCCCCAAACTTTGACCTTTTTCTTCCACCATTCCATCTGATGTGTCTCTTCCCATCGAGCCCTCATCTGTCTCCCAGTGACACCTTTCATCAATCTCACTGGTCAGTGTGCCCATCAGTCTGGATCCTCCATTGCTCTTCATTTGAGTAAGGGGGAGACCCCTGAAAGCTGCCTAACTAACCGACGAACTGGCCTTGGCTTGAGACCCTCCATCACTCTCCAGCTGTCTCCTTTGTCTTTAATCACTTCCTCCCATTTTCTTTTCTGAAAAGCTCCAGGAATCCAGCTAGATTAACCATCCTTAACATAAGCGGTTGAGAACCAAGCTGAGCTGGATCATCTACCAGGTAAAAAAAACTCAAAGCATGCTGGTTCAGGATTCTCCAAAAACAGTCTGCATTTGTTGCAAAAATTCTGCTTGGGAAGCATATTTTATCAAAGTTTAGACAGTTTTGATAGTATATGCTAATTGTTTAGGAAACTTCACCAAAAAAGTTTTACTTCAGAACTTTATTGGGGCATAACACAGTGGACACTGATGTTAAGCACAATGAATGAATTAGTTATCAGAAATATTGAAAGTGAAGTGAAGCATATGGTGTGCTCCTCACTGCGTGCTTTGACATCTGTTACTGCTAGAGAAAATAAATTGATCTGTGCAGTAAAACAGTCAAATGTTCTCAGCTCTTGTAACCTCAATTACCTCAGAAACAGAGTGAGAAAAGGCACGATGTATCCAGAATGAATGCTTTAAAATAACTTCTAACTGGAAGTGATTGAGTAGTGCCAAACTGCGGGTGTGTTATTGAGGTAGTTTCCATGACAACTCAATCTTTTTGAACCCCACAACATACCATCAGAATTTAAAAGCTTGTTTTCCTTAAAGAAAATTACCAAATTAAACAATTTATCACAGCCAGAAACTGTGAAAACAAGAAATGTTGTGGGATTTTCAATTTTTCAACTTCCTTGAATGAATCATGTTTGACTTACGCTTTCATCAGGAAACAAAACCAAATCTAAGCTCAACATTGAGTTTATTTCATATTTTTTTTTTATTCTAGATGTCTCATTTAAATGTTGCCATAAAAAAAAAAAGAAAACATGAACCAGAGCCTGTAAGGTACCAGAAATACCACCCTACTCAGCGCAACTGGAGAGCCATGAATGACTCGGCTGAGACAGTCATGTGACAAATCTCTGAACTGAACTGCAGGTTGTTTAAATGGAGCAAAGAAAAGATGACAAGAGAGGTAACTTGAATAGTTAACTATGTATAGCATTTGGAACACAATGAAAAACAAGGTCACAGTGAGTAAAGTCAAACAGGAGCAAAAAACGCCCCTTAAATGCTTGGGGTACAGAGGGTTAAAACATTAAATTCAAAAAACCATACTGCCACACATTAAAAGCAGTCCACTGTATGTGCTCACTGCTCTGTGTTGGTGTTGCTGCCACAACAGCTACGCGTTGTTGTGTCTTTAAAAACAGGTGCGTCAGTGCCGGTGTACACCTGCTGTGTGTGTGCACTGTTTGCTAACAAGAACAGACATGGATGAATTATTCTGTTGCTGTGCAATGAATACGTGTGTGTGCGTGTGTGTTTGCACAGTGCATATACAAACACTCAGGCCCAGTGACTGTATAATTCAGACTGCAGGATACCCGCGGGTGCAGGCCCCTCTCCTCGCTCGGTTGCTCACCGGGAAAAAAAGGGAAACACAGCCCCGATCTGGCTACAGCTAGGAAACAAATTGAGCTAAAAGGTCAATCAGCGCCGCCGCCCCACCCCCCCCCACACACACACACACACAGCCTACCCCCACCTACCTTTAATTAACACATCAGATGAAAATGCCAGGGAACCAGAAGGCTATGCAAATATTACACTGTAAAGTTGCTTCTTTCATGCTACACAGTGTTAATTACATACCATTTAATACACCAGTGACTGGATGTTAATCATAAGCTAAAACACACAGTATGTGCTCTCAAGTCCTGATGCTGTTTAGGGGACGTTCTGTCTGATATTAGCAGGTGTGTCTTATACAGATATTTTCTGTCACAGTTAAGATCAACAAGTCTTCCATGAAGAAGTGAGGTCACCATGGAGATGTTGTTGTGTTTTCAGAGACTCCACACTGACAGCCATTCTTGCTGAATAAACTTTGGAGAAAAAAAAAAAAAATCACAAAACACTGTGCCTGCCAAAAATCCAATCTCTTGAGTTATGCTGAGACACAGCCATTAGTGAGATTGGCAATGCTCTCTGATATTCAAGTTATCCCCAGCAAGCCTCCCAGATTGTATTCATTCTTCCTCCATCTCTTCATCTATCTATCCCTCTGTCAACTCGCCTCTCAATTAATAGCAGGAGAAACACAATCACGCTTTTATGTCTTCGGAGTCCTATAACAATGCCACCTAATCAGTCTGGGCTGGACTAAAGGGGGTGAGAGGCATGGGGAAGAAAAACAAAAGTGATGGAATTGCATTAGCTGTAATGAGGGGACAAGAAAATAAAGATAAAACCTCCTTGTCACAGCAGCAGACAGGGGGAGAAACCTAAAAGAGAATGGATGAAAGGAGGATGGTACAGTGAGAGATGCAGTTAGAAGGGAAACAATGTTGAGGGAGGAAATGAAAGGAGAGGAGAAGATGTAGAGAGCATGAATCTAAGCAGAACAGGGGCATGTGGCATGAAGGGGTGCAGGTCGGATGGCAGAGGAATAAAAAAAAAAAAGAGAGATTGGTAGGGGGAAAGCAGATGTCTGATTCACTGACTGATCCCTCTGCTCTGGCACTGAGCTGCACAAAGCCGGCACATCTGCAAAAAGAAGAAAGGGCCTTGATAGATGTAGGTATTTTAAGGTAAAAGATGATATGAAACAGAAGGAATGGAGGCATGGGGAAAATGCAAAGATCGACTGAAAACCAGAAAGGAATGTTGAGATGCAGTAATTTCTGCAATGCTAGAAGATGCCCTTTTAGATTGGCTTTGTAAATCCAAATATAGTGAATCATGTGGAGGAATTGGTCTTTTTGTGTTTGTTGAGAACACGTTTTGCCAGTCTGGATGGTAAATTGTTTGTTCTAGTGCATTGGGGTAGATTTCAAATTGATGAAAATGCAACGATCAATTTTTAAATGCACATGATTAATAGAATTATGGCATTACAGTATACTGTTCCATTGCCATATCATGAATTGCTCTTCTAGCAAACAGATTATGCTTTGCTGTTTGTTCACAATACTGTGAACAAACATAGTATTGAACATGAATAAGTGGCAACCAAAAGCAGATGCTTGGTTGCCACTTTTAAAATTTAGTGTTGAGCCCTGAGAAAATTGAAAATATGGTTTCCATTTTAAGTCACCCTATATTTTGAGTAATCAAGATACTATGCATTTATACATCAGCTTAAAAGTGAAAATGTATACTCAAAATGTATTATTTCGGGATGCACATTATGCTTTTTGCTGTCCCTATTTTTTATATGGTAAAAGTTGTTGCCACTGATGGCCACCAAAGGCTAAGAATTGGTTGCCAATGTCTAAATATGGTTGCCAATGGCAACCTGGCAACCATTACTGTCCAGCGCTGCATACTCTGAACACTCCAAAGCAGTACATCATCTTTCCTGATCAAAAACCAACTATGATTACATTACATTACATTACATTACAGTCATTTAGCAGACGCTTTTATCCAAAGCGACTTTGATTCTCAATACAACCACAACATGCCGCAAATACCATTAGATAATCCTTTCACAAAGACATCACCCATCCTTGAAAATGGTTGAAGTTGTTTTTCCGCCCTCAAATGTCAACTGGATTATAAAGCACAACAATGCAGCCCAGAGGCTTGTTCAGTGGGTTTTAAACTAGACCTGCATGGGTGCTGGTTCTCTCTAGCATGCCTCCGCAGTTACTGTCCTGCTCTCCCCGACAAAGGGTAATGCCCCAGGGGAGCCAATTAAGAGTGTCCGCTGTGCCAGTGACAGCTGCTCCAACCGCAACCCAGGAAAAGCCTCCCAGCTCCACATCGCCGATGGGGAATGGAACAGAGACAGTGAGTCAGGAGGGGAGAAGGGATCAATAATGACAGCAGTCATCCTGAAAGCATCAAAAGATCACAGTATGGTGGAGAGGAACCCTTTATGGGGAGCTGGGGCTGTGGTGGGACTTTTGGTTTACTACTCATTTCGGCTGTGAAGGGTCAGTTTCAAAAAGACCGTTAAGGGCCTTTACAAATGGTCAGTCTGACGAATGAACAACACAAAATGCAAAATAATATGCCAGTATTTTGCATCCAATCTATTCATACCGTCGGATTTGTGAATTTGCGACAGTTGGAACACTTGTGTAGGCAGAGGACAAACTACCGTGATCCTATTGACCCAGAGTCTGGCAGTCCGTCTGACTCAAAACTGTTGTATAGCCTAAGCTACTGTAAACTGTTCTATTGAGTTTCCTTTTAGAGAAATGATCTCTGTGAAGTTTCCTCTGGTAAACAGTTTGTATTGGTCTAAGGCTGTTATTGTGAAAGGTAGGAACAGAACTAGTGGATCTTGTGCTGCCTTTGTCAAAGTTGAATTAATTTCACAAAAAAAAAATCTCCCCGATGTTTAAAGTACTAAGACCCATCTATTAATCCTTTCATCGATTCTGGCCTAATAGGGCTGTAAAACCTGCGGTTCTTTCTAAACAGCCTTGATTTCTCCTTCTGTCCTTTGTGTCCCCTTATCGTTCCATTCAGTCTATTTCTCTTCAAACTGTTTTCATATTTCAACGGACTGCAGAACAGGAAAGAATCCTTGTCATCTTCTTGTAAAAGCTGGAAAAGATCACTGAGGTGAAGGCAGTAAGAGGAAGCAGTATCATATTTAAAGAACGACAATGTTCCTGAATCAGGGAAAGTTTTAATTAGGGCCTCTGAGATAACCCGTATAATGGTGGTGCCGTGGTGATTATGCATTCCAAGTTTCTTATGCTACCATTTACATACTGATGTGAAAATAGAGTGAAATAAAGTCCTGTTTTTTCTTTTTTTTATGTTTGCCTGAAACAACCTTGGAGCTCTGCAAACTGAGATACAGTATGCCACCATTTGTAACACAACTATCTTCAGAATTCCCACATGCCTGAATTCTTCACCATTGATTGCTTGATGCAACACAAAACCTCTGTTGATTGTATTTGGACTCCCTAACTAGTGGGATTGAGGAGGGGCATGTTACTCCCATTTTCTACAACATTCTGCTATTTTCTTCAAACTGGCTATTTTCTGGTAAACTGACAGAGGTGTTCCAGCCAAGGTGCCACTGGCTTCATGTTCAGTCACATTGGCAGCCAGCTGTTGTCCAGTGGTGGGATGTAAAGCTCTGTCTGTCATGTAACAGAAACAGGCCATGACAGCACAATTCCACTAGATGGAACGTCACCAACCACTCCCTTATACGGGGCAGTGTCCAGAAGTCTGCTCACTGTGTCTGCATTTAGCTTCACCAACTTTATAGACAAGGGGAGTTTTCACTAGCCAGAACCCAAACTTTTGAGGTTTAAGATGCACCAAAAAGTTATTTAAAACAATTGATTTTATGCTGATCTGCCCACCCAGCACAATACAAAGCACAATTCAGTAAAACCAGATGCTTCTTAAGATTGAACAATAGGCATTATAAACAAGTGTCAAAGGAGTACTGCTATGATTAATTGTAGCAACAAACTTTGGAAAAAAGTCAAAGCCTGTCAGAAAAAAAAAAAAAAAAAAAAAAAAAAAAAGTTACCCCTCAACTAACGTGTTTCTCTTCCATATTTCCAAACTCTTCCCTCATGCCTAGCTTAATGCCATCACAGCTGTGAGCTTTTAATCAAAATGGTAACTTTCTAATGGGATAAAACTAATTACTGAAAGAAAGCACAGTGTCTAAGTCTGTGATTGAGTACTAAACCCCCAGGAAACATCCAGTATTTACATGTCGTTCTGTTTTAGCCGATGGCTTGCTGAAATCTACAGATAAACAGACTGACCTTCACAATCGTTAATAATCGGTTTATAAATATAGCACTAAGAAAGGTGCATTTTTCTGTATTTGCTTTTGTTCATGTGATGGAAAAAATAAAGAAGCCCTGCAAACGTTGTGATTCTCTCATACAGCAATCCCTTGTCTTAGTGCGTCTCCATTGTGTAAGATGTCCTTGAGTCTTGAGTAAATATGAGAAAAAGATTATCAGTTATCTCTTGCCATACCTGTAACAAGGTTGCTGTTCACCTCAAGCGTGTAGAGCTTAATTCATAATCAAATAGCAACGAGACGGAGTGGATATTCTCCTGCCAATCACACCTCAGCTTTGTTTGGAGCGAAAGTCACCTTACCCGATGCCTGGATGCCTTCTGCCACCCACACACACACTGCCTACACGCACACATGATCACATACACGTGCATTGTACATAACTGTGCACATACCTCCTACCTCTTACACTTACACTCATCAAAAGGTATTGATATGACACTTGGCAGAGCTCCTATAAATGCAAACAATGTAATATGGGTTGCATGACTCTCTGATCAGCTTGGCAGAAGATTCCACTCCAATTCGCAAATTGTACTAACATGCAGACGGATGCACACCAACCCACGCGCTGCAACTGCTTGCTTTTCCTCACCTCCCAGCTTCATCCCCAATGCACAGACTTAACTGCAGTTTTTCTGAGACACACACAAGACATCTTTTATTGCTTGGTGCTGCTGTTTACTTGCAGACCTTGGCGCATCCCCCAGGTGCAGACAAAGACGGTTGGTAAAATAACAAACTCCAGGTTCCTTTTCAGCCATCTCAAGTCGGCCTCGCCACCCACTGTCCACAAACACAACCTAATGTCACCCCGCCTTTCACATGTCAGGCTTGACAAGCTCCTGACAGCTTCCCTCTAAAGGGACCCTCCATCAAATCTGACATTACATTGCTAGCCATGTCTTGTCGCTAGCTGAAAAGCTTGGGTGTGTGATTTAGAGGACAGCGTTGACCCCTGTCCCATGTTAGACACGAAAAAAACATTTGATTGCCTGGCAGACTGACTGACTGGAGTTTAAGGTACAGTAAGGAAGGTCTTGTATAAAAATGAAAAGCCAGTGTTGTCTAACGGTCCGGTCTGACAAGTAATTACAGAGAGGAAGTAGTGGTTTAGCTTGGAGGTGGTTCTCTTTACTTGGTAATTAATTCAATTCAATTCAGTTTATTTTGTAAAGCCCTGAATCACAAATTACAAATTTGCCTCAGAGGGCTTTACAATCTGTGCACATGCGACATCCTCTGTCCTTCCCTCACATCGGCACAGGAAAAACTCCCCTAAAAAACCCCTTTAACAGGGAGAAAAAAGGAAGAAACCTATGGGAGAACGACAGAGGAGGGATCCTTCTCCCAGGATGGACAGAATGCAATAGATGTCATGTGTACAGAATGAACAGCATAACAGAGATACAACACATTCAATGTATATGACATAAATGATTCATATAATAAGACTACTTATAATAACAGCAGCAATTATTACAGTAGAATTAACCACATAATTAACCACGCAGAGGGGCACTCATGGATGCCCCACCCATCACGGAGAGATGCACTGGTGGATATCGGTCGAATGCTTTCGGTGCCATCCTGACAGATTTTGCATACGGGCTCCACGATCACGTTTTGCTGTGACTGCTTCTTGTCTCAATATGGCAACAGCAGGGTTAGGAGATACTGCAATGACCCTACTGATGATATTGCTTTAAGAAAAACTACATATACAGAATTATCGTCCAAAGTAAAAGCTTAAGAGAGAGCCGCACAGAGATATAAATATCAATGGTCTAGACCAGGGGTCTTCAACGTTTTTCAGGCCAAGGACCCCCAAACTGATAGAGAGATGGAGCAGGGACCCCCTACTATATATATTGTATAAAATTGTGTTTTATATTAAACTGGGCAGAGTGCCATGTATAAACATACCTTGTTATTGTGCATTCAATACTAAGCTATTCAAATAATACACAGGTTCATATATTCATGTTTTTATTTTAAACATGTGCGAGGTACAGTGCGTAGGGTGGCTGTGCCACTGCCATTTATAAACATACCTTGTCAACTGATACCAATGCTAATATCAACATGTCTGTCAATTGCATGATAATCATGCATACAAGCTATTTAAATTGAGGTTTTTATTTTAAACATAAATGTGGAAACGAAAATGAGTGATGGCCTATTAGTGCCACTGCCATGTATAAACATACCTGTTATCTTGCATACAATACTGAACTATTAAAATAATGGACAGATTCATGTTGTTGTTTTTTTTAAACATACATGTAGGGGGACAGTTTTTTTAGCCAGGAATATCGGGGCCTCCTCTTTGAGGGACAGGTCCAGGCTAGTCTCACTGTGAGTGAACCGGTGCCCAGCTGGAGAGAGCTGCTGTGTCTGAATGTGTCCATTTCTGACTGAAAGATAACATCTTCTGCCTCCATTTATCCATTCGCTACAATACGTTGGATTCATGTTAATGTGTATTTAAAGAATTAAAATTTTGGGAATTTTTTGGGGGGAAAAAAATATGAAAAATTGTCTAATCAACCAAACATTTCACGATCCCCCTGCAGTACCTCCGCGGACCCCCTAGGGGTCGCGGACCCCCGTTGAAGACCACTGGTCTAGACTGTATTGCAAAACCCATAAGTGACCAAAAAGTGGCCACAATGTCTTGACAGTAAGTGCTATTTTACACAAGGGCATGCTGAGATCATTAAAGCAGATCAATCAACTTGTAGTAAGTGCTTCGTACAGTCTAGCAGCCTTTGACTGTAACATTAATTGTGTTGCTGATGATCCAGGTTGATTGCTCACTGGGATAGGAGTTTTGGTGTGGCTGCTCTCTGTTGATGGTGTCGGTTACAGACTAGCGTATTCTGTTGGATGGTAATTTTTTCAAATGAGAGAAGAGATTTGTAGTGTTTGCCTATTGTTTTATCTTTAATTGTTTCTCATCCGGTTACAAAAAACTTTTTTGAAGTCTTCTGGTTTCCCTGTGTCATTGGTTTAAAACCAAAGAATTGCCAAGTAGGCGCAATTGCATTATTTTGCTGACAAGAGCAGACATCTTTCCTGCTGGACTAAGGGCTTCATGGGTAATTAATAGGGCTGTTCCAAATAGTTCAAAGCTTCATTCATTAAGTTGACATTCAAATAATCAATACTGATTACTTACAGAATCATCGAGGTCAATAGTCCACCTTCTCTTCCCTCTCTTTCTTAAACACACACACACACACACACACCTTCTCTTCCCTCTCTTTCTTAAAAACACACACACACACACACACACACACACACACACACACACACACACACACACACACACACACACACACACACACACACACACACACACACACACACACACACACACACACACACACACACACACACACACACACACAGTGAAATGATCTCAGTCCAAAGTCTAAGTCAATAGGTTAAAAAGTCAACATTTATTGAAAAAGAATGGATCTAAGCCAACAAAATATTAACAAAAATTTGAATTCTTTATATGCTACAGCAATGCACTGTAGCATAGAAAAAGTAGGGTGAAAGAGAGAGAGCGAGAGACTCCGAGTATTGTCCACAATACATAACAGGCTTTGCATAATTGGATATTTTCCTGTTATCATGGACTTGTTAGGATTATTAATGTGGCCAAGCAACATTGTGTTGAACAGTAATGTCGTAATATTGCCCAAGCCGATGCAACAGTATAGAATAGGGTCCAGTAACAAAACAGATAGTGACGCAAAAATAGAATAAAATGTGTGTCTTGGTGATTCATTGGACGGAGGCACATATTAATATTCATGATGTGGCTTTTGACCTTAGTCTTACTTCTTATAAACAGCATTAGATTTTCCACTGGGATCTAATTTTCCTATGAAAGGCCTGAAATGTGAAATAACAGTCCCGTCAGGTGGGAGGTCAGCTAACCAATGAGAAAGGATCACAGGTGACATCCTGAGGGAGGAAGCCCCGAATCACCGTTCTCCACTGAGCCTATCAGTCTGAAAATACACGTGGCCGATCAGAGAGAACAAATGTATAAAAGAGTCCTTTCTTTACTGCCCCTTGTGTACTGCCTGGCCACAAATCAGACATTAATCAAGGAGGAAAATAATTGTTTTCTCTCTAAAGCGTGGCACAGAAAAAAAAAAACTTTGTCTGTGTCTGGGGCAAAGGGAGGGGTAATGTTGCGTGACATTCTCTTCATATCGCTGAGCTAGAGGTCACTCCCGGCACTGAGAGAAAAGAGAGAGAGAGAGGGGGGGAGAGAGAAATAGCGCTCTCCATCTTTCACCTGCTCGCCCACTGTGCCTGCATTCATCAATACTCTCCCCTTCGCTCTGCTCCTGTCCTTCCATCTCTCTGGTTTGTGTGACACACAGCAGCCCTGTAACCATAACACATATGACCTCTGCCATCCACACAAACTGACTCACATGGCTTGCACTTTGATTATGAGCTAACCAACATCAACCTCCGTGTTTACTGCACATGAACCATAAAGCAGCCCCGGCATGCAAACAGCATACCATGCTTTCATTTTATTACCCAACATGTCTCGATGGTGTTGTAATTGCTCTTGAGCTTTGAAACCATAAAACAAACGTTTTGCTAGTTAAAAGTACACCATGTTATTAATTGTATTGGTGTAGGATTATAGAGACAAGGACTTCAGTTAAAAAAAGGTTTGTCATTTTTAAATGAGATAAAGACAGTTAATCTCAGTGTCTTAACAGAAAATCACTCTCATTAAATTGCATTTCTGTTGCCATTTGTGGTAATGGACATGATTAGCAAGTGTTTTTTTTGTTTGTGTTCGAGCAACAGCATGGAATCATTCCTATAAAAACAACAATTTCACAAGCAGAAGTCCTGCATTCAAAATATTACTTCATTAAAAGTAATAGCATCAAAATATACTTATTATGACAAAAATAAAAGTTAACTAATTTTGTGCAATGGCCCATTACAAATAATGTACATACGGTAGGCTTATATCATTGGATTTACATCACTGGTGCATTAGCTTGTTCATCACTTTAATGTTGCAGCTGATAAAGATGGAGCTGGTTTTAAATACTTAATAATTAGAGTCTGCAAATTAGCCTTTCTAGTAACTTATACTGTCAAATAAATGTAGTGGAGTTTAAAGTAAAATATTTCCCTCAGATAAAGTGGACTTGAAATATAAAGTAACTTACATACATACCTCAACATTGTACATAGGTACAATACTTGAGTAGCCTAAATGTACCTAGTTACATGCACAAACAAGAGAACATAATTATTCACAAACAAACAGCACAAAGTTCTTCATAGATCTAGCCTCTTAATGTTGCTCTCAAAGTGCACCAGATTAATGCATTTGACTTTGAAATGTACAACCTTTAATTGAAGGGGAGCAAGCCACAAGACCTCCTTTGAGGGTGCGAGGTCCACCAACCATAGTCTCACAAAAACCTGTGGGAACACTGCATATACATCATTGCCAAAAAGCGTCTGTAAAACTTCCTATAAATACTCTCAATAAAAGTCCCCCATTATTTTTGCTGCCTACTCTTCCTCCCTGCAGTATAAGTCAACTTGTTTTTATTGAAGAAAACCTGCTAACAGAGCTCGGCTAATTTGGCGATAAACACATTTTCCAATAAATTTCCTCACAATTTATTAATTGTAAAAAAGCTTTCATTTTGAAGCAGCAAAGTCTGGAAGTGTTTGGATTTAATAAGAAGTAAGTTTTTTCTCTTCTCTTCCTCTTAATGGGTAATGTGCCAAGGCATGATTGGACATTGCTTATGTGGGGCAAAGAAATGTAATCTTCAATGAGTGTCAGAATGAGAGCAAAAAGTTTTAAATGTTCCTGTTGACGACAGTGCATCCATTATCTACCACTTAAAAGGCCTGCATCCATCTTGTTTATTACTCTTCAATAGCTCTGACCTTTTGATCTCCAAAGTACAGCTTATGGACAATAGCCTGTACCTGTGAGTGAAATACAATCAATACCTGGAGAGCTTTATGTTTCTCTGCACTGTATGAGAGACCACAGAGCACGTCCAGACAGGGGGATGGGGGCTATGACGCATGGGAGGCAACTGACAAAGCAAGACGGATGACTGACAGGTAGGGACTCACAGACTCTCTCAGCATGGGAAATGATTCAAGTCAAGTGCAGTGCTGGGAACTCTGCCTCTGCATAAAGCCAAACTCAGGAGATGGCCATGTATCACTCCGGCCACTCATTGCAAACACACTCTCTTTATCCGGCCCCTCAATAATGGAAGGGAAAGAAAATGGTAATTAAAATAATGCAGCCCAGAAAGGGATGTTAATCAAGAATGAGAGCGATGCTGAAAGGGAAAGAAAAAGGTAAACAACACTAAATCATTGGCAAACAGATCAAGGCTCCTGTGCACGAAATGATTCAAATGCAGACAGACGCAGACACGAAGACAAGCGGACGGCAGAAGGTCAAGCCTGCTCAAAGGCATCTGAGCAATGGAGTCCAGGTGGAGGCCGTTTGCTTGGTAGTGCCAGGATGTAGCCCTAATTATCTCCATGCCAAACCATCCATCTACCTTGAGCTAGAAATGTCTGGCTACTTTGCATCTTAACATCTATTGGTTTAATTCCACAAATGCCGAATGGCTTTTGCTGCGTCCTTGTTACCAATGAATCTTGTTGCAATTAGACTTAAACAAGGTGTTTGTTTTGGTAACTGTAGAACAAGCAGGCCTGTAATGTGATCATAACAGACGCCGGCATGACTAAAAATACAACCTAACCGATGCAAGGCCCACTTACAGCACAATAATGCTTTGTCTCTGTGGGATTTAGTTTCATGTTGACAGTTAGTTGTAATCTAACCCAGTTTGTGGGTACAACTAGCCTTCTATCCATGCTGAAAAGGACAACTCTGCTTGTGCTTTTGTATTCCTGATTGATGAGTATGCACAAAGATAGCTCTGCTAAAGAGAGCTTCAAGGTTTCAGGACACAAGATACACAGGTCTACACAGAGCCTGAATTACTTTGGAGACAAATTATGTTTGAATTCTCACTATTCAGGAGCAGTGTTCAATGACATTTTCAATTTATGTGGCTAAGGGGCCATTTAGTCCTCCAGCATCAACACATAAGCAGATTAAATGTCATATTTTTCACGGTTATATATTTCAGGAAAATATTCTTCCCTAGCTTTACAGTTTGAAATGGAACATTCGGGGGGAAACATCCAGTTTGAGATATTCTGCCAGAGTGCGCCTCTCAGCTCGCCCACATGCCCTGTCAATAATCTGCCCAATGAGGAAGCATTAGCTTGCATGCCGAAGAGGAAGAGGAGGATATGGTGAAGCTTGTAGAGGATGGGCGACTGAGTGATTTTCCTTACATACAGGCCATGCGATAAGCCTCTTGGTTTCCCCCTTGGCTGATAAAGACCCCCGCATTACAGTTATCGTTGCAGACAGATTATAGACTCCACTCTCTCTGTAAGTACAGGATGGCGCTGGATAGGCCTTCCCTGCCCCGCTACCATTAGGAATGCTCTGCCTGCACTGTTCTCCACTGCAATCAATCATTTTACAGCCACTTCGAGTTATCACTTTTACTTGACACGCTCTCAGTAGATGTTGACCCACGCTGTTCCTCCATCCCATTAGGGATCAGGCAGCACCTGGTCACCACCCAAGTTAAACCACTAAGATCTTCTATAGCAGTCTGAATATGGAAAGTCACACCTAGATGCTGGTACTAATGCAACACCAGATGGAAGAATCTCAAAGTATCACCCAAAGGGTTAAACCCTGAATGCTTTTGTATTATCAGGGCCTTTTCCCATAACATGTGTAATAAGGTGATGAAAAGGAAAAATGTCTATGCACATTACAATCATTCAGTGGGCAGATGAGCAACCGGTCTGACAGGCTGAGATTTATGGCCTCGAGGCCCAGAACCGTGAATCTGAGGCGGCTTTCGGAATGCCCCTGATGGGATCGTCACCTGGGCGTGCTTCTGGGTTGCTTCTGAATAACCCATTTCTACAGTGAAATGACTGATGGGCTGGGATAAGATGGCAGTAAAGTGGAGCAGAGTGGGAAGTAGCAGGGGTTCGCCTATCTCTGGTTCTGATCCAGTAGTGCCTTGGTTCATCTCTACAGCCCTGCAAAGGCCCCGGGGAGGAGATTTAAGTGTGTCAAGGCTCTGTGTGCAAGAAGATGAGTTAGGGCTTCAAACACACCGTACCAAGACTCCATCACTCTCTGTAGTTTTCTCTCTGTCACTCTCCTACCCTCCCTTTCCTCCCCTACTGTGCAAGCGTTCCTTCTTTTCCCTACTTTCCTAATCTCTTTCCACCATTCTTCCTCATTTCCGAAAGACACCCCTTATTCCCTTCAGTCTTTCTTTCGATACGCATGCTGCATGCAGGGATGACTTGTGGGCACATTAGTGGGAGAGGCAGTGGGTGGGTGAGGGGGTGGGGGTGGGGGTGATGATGGTGATGGATGCCGCTGTCAGTCAGCCATCAGAGCCCTGACACAGATGTGTCGGATGAAGATGCAGAGATCTTTGAAATTCACTTGAACTCTGCAAAGTTTCTTCCCGCTGGTGGAACATGTGTGGGCGTGTGCATGTGTGTACATGTGTATTTATGTGATGCGCTGTATGCAGAGACGCAGCAGGAGGTTGCAGCCTGTCAAGCTCCTTCAGTAAACCTTCAATTTCACATCCTGACATTATTTCAAACAGGGACAGTGCACGCCTCTGCTGAAGCAATACATCAGATTTTGCCTCGGTGCACTTGAAAGTCCATAACAACGCAGGACAGCTACAAGGAATAATTAAACCAGGAAATCAGTGGTCCCAAAGGACTGCAGTTAAAATAAATCATGGATTTATATCCATGATTTATTTTAACTGCAGTCCTTTGGGACAGCCAATATACTGCCCCTCCTGTGGGTTGCTTCCTCCATCAACCAGACGGAATAAACAAAAGCTGACAAGGAAACCCCTGTTGACATCCTGCTTGCTGTGAGTGCTCTCAGTCAAGGACTTAGATTTAAATATTTGAAGGCAATACAACCATGGAGAGGTTTTTTTTAATATACAATGAAATGCAGGATGGAGCCAAGCGGGAGAGCAGCTGAGCAAAGCTAGATCTTAAGATAAATGTTTAATGGCCCATAAAGTCTTCACCGTAGGTAGGGAGAAACGAGACTGAATATTGTTAATGTGGCACTGACCACAAGGGTATGACACTGAATTCAATCAAGCAGCTGAAGCCTTTAAGATATTTACTTAAAGAGAGTTTTGTAAAAAAAAAAAAAAAAAACATGGGATATTAAGAATTCAACATCAACAGCTAAGGGAAGTTATTCAGCCTTAATACTTGTCTGCTCATGCTGGACTTGATTCCCTGGTAATCCTCCGTTTTGGTATTCCAGGTTCAGTTACTTTAATGTGCCACATTGTCAGTGGTTAGATTTAATAGATTTGTCAGTCCATATATAATGCACAGCTGATATTAAAATGTTCCAACCCTAGACAAACCTATTTGGAGGTTTTAGGAATAGCTAATACACTCTGTGTTTATTCCAGCTTCTTATAGGTTGCATTGTTGTGCACTTGACACTGAAACAAGAATATGTTTCTATTTAAATCTGCACACATTTTGATGCTTAGCTTACAGTTTCTTTTACCAAAGACTGGTGATTTCTTCTATTCTTATTCAACTGTGGCTCAGAGGGATCTTTGTCTCTTTCTGCCCTTTCAGCTGTCAGTCTAGTTGAATCATAGTACATCGTTTTGTTCTCCATGTACAAAACAAACCCTTCATAGAAAATATCATCCATTTGTAAAGAAGACTTTCTACAACCTAAAAGCAAGAAGGACCATTCAGACATACAGTGTTGTCTTCTCAGACATCTGCTTGTTCCCAATCAAGCTGTTGTGGCTGGCAATATGTATGTATGTTATATAATCTTTAATTATATGCATTTGAGACATCATGGTTCATTGAAATGCAAGTGAGCACATCACTGTGCATTTTACAACATTAACAGTATAATAGTTTGTAAATATTGATGTAAAGTGCACTGAAAAAGGCATATGTGTACATTGCCACAAATTTACTGCCTGGGCTCACAAGAGGTCATGTATGAGAATTTCTGCAAAGATTTGTCCCATTTCCAGCATGGTATAATATTCATCTCCGCCAGGAGCATCATGTGTTCGGTCATGTGAGTTCTTAAGTGAGTTAGTAGCACATCAGTGCATGTTCACCACTTTTCACGCATTCTGTTCAAGGACCTCTTCTGTTGTGTTGACTCACACTTTCCCAAAAAAACATTTATTGTAGGGCTGCTAGTGTTAACACATGTGAGTGCATCCCTGAGCCACAGTCGGCTACTCTAGTGTGGTGATTACAGTTTGTAGTGTGGTTGGCTAACAGCTAACAGAACTACCAGTACACACACTGCTGAGTACGTCTCAGCCACTACTCTGCCGCTCAATTTTATTGATTTGGACGTTGTGTTTGTCTAACAGTTACCAGCATACAAACTGCTTAGTATGTTGTTGCTACGCTGGCATACTTAGTGAGTTTAATTCATTTTTTTTTGGCCAGATTGTATGAATGTCTTATTGAACAACTTTGAGCCAATTGCCTGCATACATTGCAGCTTTTTATGACGCCTTACAGCCGGTTGGTGTCTAGACTGGGGGTTAGCCAATTGTAGGTTTTGTTAATTCAATCACACAACAAATAATTGGTTGTTGCAGAAACACCTGGAGGATGTCTGAACTCTACTTAGAGTATCTTTTTTGTTGGTAATATTTTAAGCCTATTAGTTCCTGGGCAGCTTCATTTGGAAAGGGCCTGTTGAATACTGATGTTGTTTGTAAGGAATGCTAGCTGTGGGATGGGTGGGTTGCATTCACATAGTTGCAAAGCTGATGAAAGCATTTTTTCTGCCTCCTAAAACTCCTTTGGGTTGAGTATAGTGGCAGAGGTGGCGTTTTTTGAAAGCATCAGCCATGCATAATACAAGCCACTTTGTTTATTAATGGCGAGCACTCCCAGTGGAGATGCAAATCCTTGGCGCAGGCACCCTAGTTGCACTGCTTTAATATCTGACGGCTAAATAATTAAAACGCGCTTACATCACTGCACCCTGTGAAGATCCCCTCATCTCTGCCATCTACAAAGCCAAGACGTTGCCCACGCCATGATGCACTCCCACTGATGTGCCTGCAGTGCTTTCATGTGCAGCAGGAATGAGAGAACGTCCCAGCAACACTGCAGAGTAAGCATGTCACCTCCCCTGAGCTAAATGACAACTTATAACAAATTCTAGGACAGCTAAATCTCAAGGAAGAAAGAGTCTATTGTGAAAACCCAAGAGAAACTGTGATTCAACCGCACCTGATGCTGTTGATGAGAGCTGATATTTAGCCAGAAAGGAAACGTTTTAAAAAATATAACTCATGAGAAAAATGTACTGTGTCAACACCACTATTCTTGCAAATAATACCAGCTTGTATGCTATTTCCATTCATGGCCATGAAATGTCCTCTATGCATTGGATCATGGCTTCTCCTGATTTAGAGGGGCATTAATCAAGCCAGAGGCGGAGGAGGATCTTCAACAGGCAAAGTGTAATCTTTCCTCTCCTCACTCAGTCCTTCCTTTTAATAGAAAAACTATGAATGGCCGTGTTGGGCAGAATGCGTTTATCTGGTCCTCCGTGGTCGTGTATGACACCTTATTCTGTGTCGGTGCCAAAACACGTGAGAGCAAGACAGGGCAAATCAATTTCACTGGCGAGCAGGGAAGACGTACTCACGAACAGACGTGATTCTTGTACTGGTATATGTCAGAGGATCCTGAGCTTTATTTTGTCACAAGAGTGATTTACTGTGATCCATCACACACAAATGGTAGGACTTGAAGACACCCTTACAGGGATAGTTTAGATCTTTTGAATAGGGATTGTTTGAGGTATGTATCTATGGTATTACCCAGAGTAAATGGTGGTCAGCACACCTCCTGTTTGAAGGAAGCACGGCAGAAAAGCAATACACTGTTAAACATATTTTGGACACCTAAATCAATATCAGTTTAAGTGTACGCTATATTTGGAATATTTCCCCGCTTTCTCTTTCTGAAAGGGAACTGAAGCCATTTTCTATGCTCTCTTCAATGCCACAAGACACCTTTGACAAAACCTTGAAGAACATGGGAGTTGCTGGTCTACTGCTGTCTCAATTAGTTTGTGTTATTGTGTGACACTGTTGAATCCTATTTAACTCATTCAAACACCAATCTGGTGAAAGCTGCATCTGCTCTGTAAAAGATCACCCAAAAGCACTAGCTTGGCCACCTGTTGGTATGTTGAGCGTACATTTCAGTGACAAACTGAGGTTGCCATTGTGTAGCAAACAACTAGAGCCAAAACAATGGGACGACAGCCCACAGGGCCCACTTCGGCCCTTGGCCTCGAGGTGTCAGCGGAGTACAAATACTCATGCAGGAAAACAAGGCAGCAAGCAAAGAGACACTCATATGTCAGCAAGCACATACTAATAAAGTTTGAGGGTACTTCTGAAGTGTATTTGTGGTATCAGACAACTGGAATGTGGATTCAAACTGCGGCTGAGAGCTGCTTAATACGGCCACTTTCCTGCATCGCACTTCAGAAACTCAAAAATGTACTGACCTGAAGCCAAGTACAAAGCAGGAGACAAAGATGTTTTCGAACAAAAGAAGAAAAACTTGTGTAACCTACTCCCGCAATGGTGGGCTCAACAATCAAATCAAAAATCTCTGAACTAACTGAAGCTGATGACAAACTCGCTCCATTTTCAGTCTTGCCAGCTTTTTAGATCCCCTTTCACAGCAGCACAGCATGCTCAGGTGTAAAAAAGAGTTGGGAGGTTGGATGTGTGGGGGCAGGACAGAAAATGTCAAACCAGCAAGCTTATCTTAACTGGCCAGAACACCTGAGGCGTCCTTTCGGTTTCTCATCACGATGTGCGTGTCCGTGCATGTGGTTGTGCGCCTTTGAGTTGGTGTGGAGGGAGAATAATGAATACTAATGGCTTCTCTGAAAGAGAAGGGTTGTGACTTGACTCTCAAAGGAAACCGCTCAACAGCTCTTCCCCTCAACATCCCTACACAGAAACACACACACACATTGCACCTGACCTCCCCCTGCAGCCAAGAGATAAAGTGGTGATTATCAAACATAGCAGCCTGCCATTAGCACAGCAACCAGTGATCTAGGCCATTGGTGAAAGAAAAGGACAAGACTTGAGAAGAGAGGGCCGACACTGGGCGGTTCCCGGGAAAGATGGTGGTTCGGACCGCGGGAATCAGAGGTCTACTGACCCTGCTTGTTCAGGAAAGGGCGGACAGATTGGTGTAGGCAGCAGCTGACCAAATCAGTATGCATGTGTAGTCAAGCAAAGCAAACAACATCGCACAGAGGACTAAAAGATTGACTGTTCTCCCACAGGAAGTGGACCAGGGCACGCAGAAAATCATGCCGCCAAAGGAAGAGACAATGCATAACAAGCAGAGGTAGGAATAATAAAAAAAAAGCTGATATGGTCTAGAAAACAAGAGGTGAAGTAAAGGAGAGCAAAGATGACAATGGAGCGGTTCAGAAACTACACTGAATAGGAATTAATCTCTATGGTAAGTATATGCTTAAGCTAAAAAGGTAAAGAAATCCATGCCAGAGATGACATAAGGGAATTGAATTTACATTGGGGTGTCAAAAGTGTGTGGATATGCAATCTCTCTCCAATTACTTCAAGGATAATGTGAGGTGGGTTGCCATGATAACCAAAGACCAGCCAAATAGGAGAGGTCAGTGCATCCATCACAATTACCGTCAACATACAGTCCAAGTCATGTAAAGCGCCTGTGTCTGCAGGATATTTCACATTATAATATAATTTGAGCAAACACTTTTGCCATCATTGTCTCGGCCATGAGGATCATGTGACTGCTTGCATGTGAGTGATAGTGCATTTGTGAGTGAGTGTGCAGCTCTGTGTCTTTCCACAGTTAACCTTGCATTCAACAGCAGCAAACTGCATAATAGTTTGGGTGGCCAGTTATGGTTGCATGCTCAAGGACCTCTTGTAGTTGCAGTGATTCACACTCACTCAAAACGCCTTTATTGCCTGTTTTATATGGCCATTGACTGCCTGCTGACTCCTCACTCATTACTCTTAACAGACCCCCCCCCGGCTGGTAGGGGCTGCTAGTGATAACACAGCTGAGTGCATCGGCCCTCCCCAGCAACTACTGGCTGTCCAGAGAATCTGTGGGAGAAAAGAGTTTGCTCAATTCTACGGTTTTGGAGGTGTGTATGGCTAACAGAACCACCAGTTACATTGTGGCCACTCAGCCGCTGCTATGCAGGCAGAATGCTTGGTGAGTTTAATATTGTTTTTTGCAAGATGTCTTCTACAACAACTTTGAGATGATTGGCTGCATACATCACAGCTTGTTTTTGAGTTTGAATGAAGAGTGTTCTATATCGCCTTGTTGCCCATTAGTGTCTAGACAGGGAGGGGGGGTTAGCCAATTGTGGGTTGTATTCATAAATACTCCCGGAGACCTGCCCTCCACTAAGTCGCCTTTGTAGTTTATTTCATTGGATTCATATATTGCAGTTTAATGCAAGTTAAGTTTTAGAGTAGCCCCATTTTGTTGATGCAATTCATATTTTTAACATAACCAAAAAAACGACAGCAAAGCAATATTATCAGATATATTTCACAATAGCAGAAGTGCTGTAAACAAAGCTTTGAGAGAGAACAATGGATGCGATTTCCTTTGATGGTCAGGTTTGAACATGAAAAAATATAAAAAAGAATGAAAATAAATAATTCATGTGATGCACAAAAGCTACACACAAACCCCAAATAAAGCTAAGGGAGAGCCAAGGTGATGTGTAAGCGGCTGTAATTATGGTCTTGCCAGGATCTCAAATCATTTAGATAGTCTGAGGTGGTCAAGGTCAACCTTCCATTTCATGCCTGTTTCCACAGACACACCTCGGGTTGAGTCTGTCCACGTCCCTTACGTGACCAATTATGATGGTCAGGGCAAAACGTGAATGATGCTCATGATCATTCTTGAAATGTAGCCCTTAGCCACCGTGGTAGACGCATCAACCTTGGGAGCATTTCTAGAATCAATCTTGCAAAAGGCACATGTAAATGCACACACGTATGTATACACACCAGGCCGGCTCCTGGTAGCCCCTGGTGAATATATTCCATCCACTGCCAAGGACAAAGTGATCCACCCAGCAGTAAAATCTCTTGGAAGCTCTCCATCTAAAACATCAAAGGCAGCCTGAATCAAAATTAGCTTTTTAATCCCTTTAGCCCTATGCAGTGGGGTGTTCAGGTAAGGATTACCTTGCATGACAAACATTTTCTTTCTTTGTCTCCAATCCAGGGTCGTGAAAAGTGTGCATAAGTGTTTTTTTTTTTGCATGAACAGATGTGTTGATAGATGAGCAGTGAATGAGGTGAGACGCACCAACAGAGCCACGGTCATGCCGCTGGTGCGAAAGAGTGATGATCAAACAAGCCTTGGGCAAGCTTTTTGTTTTAAATTTGGGAGGCAGTTTTCACATCACTGCAATCTCCCTCTAATTGCGGTGCTAGTTTGTTCATGCATGAACTTTATAAATCCTATAAGGAACAGAAGTAATTTAAAATGCAACACACCTATACAGCATAATGAGGTACAGACTCCTAAAAGAGATTCAAACCTTGCCACACAAAATCTTGACATTGCCAATGTATCTAAGGGAGAAGCTAATGTTTTTGTGCAGGGGGTCACCTATCACCGGGCACAGTGCCCAGTGAAATGTCACAGTTTAGGGGTCAAGACTTTCCAAATAACTGTAATCAGAGCAATATGGGTGAGACTTTGCTGAATCTGAATAGGCAGTAATGAGCTGCTTTACATATAGAAGGCTGCAATTGGTCGCTGTCTTGGACTGACAAAAAGGGCCCTCTGAAAGCTCTTCATCCATCACAGCGGATGATGTTAACAATGGAGTCCTTTAATCAGTGACAAATGGTTGGTCCCAGGTTGTGGCCCCAGTGTAGAACCTATCAAAGATATACAGGCTAGCCCCATTTTATCATACGTTGCGTAATACAGAAAATACAAAAATACATGTCTAGATGCTGCAATCACATCTGCTGTGCTGCATATGTGTATTCACATGTGGGTGGGTGTGTGCCAGCAATTGAGTGTGGCTCTGCAGACATCTAGACAGATGTAGCATAATAATGACACTGTGGGATGAGAGCAGCAGATAAGGCCTGCGCCCTGAATCTATCAAGGCCCTTTCCACCATCGGGGATGGTGTTTTTTTGTGCGATCAATTCACACTTCAATCTAAATGTATATGTAAACTGTTGTTTTTGTCATGTATTTTCTTACAGAATGCGAAAATGACACTGTGAAAAATATAATATTTTTTGTGTGCTTAATAGATATATTCATTAGGTACACTATTAATGTAAAAAAACGGAACTAAGTGGTCCCAACCGAGACGGCAAACATTATTACCACTTTCAGTCTTGATAAAGGAAGTGCAGACCATATTCATTTTCTTTCCGTTCCTGCATTTCACAATAAAAGCCCTGGACACATCCATTGCATAACTGTTCACAAGGGGGAACAAACATTCACTTGGGAAACTTGATAAAATAGCTAATAGTAGCTTCGGGCTAAACAACAGTTTGCCTCAGACACACTGCCAGACGCTGCTCTGGGTCAGTAGGATCCTGGTATTTCATCATCTGCTTGCGCAAATCTATTTAAACCTTTGTTGTTGTTTATGTGAAAAAATAAATAAAAGTATGTAATAAATATTAACAGCCGAGTATTTAGCATTATCACGTCTTTATTTGTCACACCCTCTGTGTGTAAAGGCCTTTCTACCTGAATTAAAACCCAGGGGTGGGCGGCGTGAAAGACAGTACAGCTTGCTTGGCATACTGTGTGCAGACATGTGATGGGGTTTTTAAGGCTTGACGTGGAGCGGTGGCAAAAGGCTCTAACAGTTTTGTAAAAAATGACACCCAGTTCAGAAACTGTCTACGAAAAGGGCTCTGAAGCAAGTAGGCTCTTATCACTGAGTGGGGTATTAGTGCTGGTAATAAGCTGTGCCACTTGGTTGACAATACTTTGGAGAGCTGGTATTTCAGACAAGGACTTGATATGCAAGGCTGTAATGGAAGTATTTATGATGGCGACTGAAATTGACTCCCCACACAAGAGCAGCGTTCCAATGTGTGCGTGTGCTGTCTTATAGTAGATAATGAAAATGCTGGAAGTGTGCTACTAAAATAAAACAAAAACGGAATGAGAAACAGCAGTGTTTGCTGTGTAGGCGTACATTAGTAACTGCGAGAGCATACTGCCATAGGGGAGAGAAAAAAAAAAGAACAGCGAATACAGCCAACCAACCAACCAACCATAGAACTTCTCCATCTTGCTTTTGCTAGGCAGCTTTTTTTTTCACTCAGCATGTACTTCTTTATGCATGATTGTCAAACCTGCAGCATTTGAGGACAAATACAGAAGACTGACGGGCAGGTCTGTGGAGCGTGGGGTGACGTCCCGGCCTGAGCTTGAGCTCTAAGTTTGTTATGGAAATGTAGTCCTTCCTTTTCACAGGGGAAGCATACCATTTCTCTTCGAAGGCCAATATCTTCTGACAGCCATAAATCCGCAGAGAGAGCCAGGGAACATTTTTATGTTAATTATGTCAATTTAAATAGCTTAGCAACTCAAGATGTGAGAGGTGCAATCCAATTATCCAAGCTTGGAGGAAGGGAAGGCAGGAAAATAAAAAAAAGAAATAGCAATGAGAAGAGGACACTAGTTTGAGCTGCCATTTTAGAAGATAAAAACTGCCTTTGTATTGTTACTCAGTGTTGAACTAGAGTGTGGATTCATGTTGTGTTTTAATAACCAAAAACAGAGATGGGATCGATGAATGCTGAGTGTCTACATTGACTGTACTCAGCAGCTGATCTGAGTTATTGAAGGTTTTTCGGACATAATTTAGACTGCAAGGCAACCAAAGAGCCCCCCTGCTTCCCTAAGGTCAACAGTATGGACACATTTAAAGTAAAAAAAAACAGGGCCAATGCAGGCCATTCTTTTCAGCTGCATTGAAACCCAATATGAAACCCCAACTAATTTCTTAGTGAAACAAAAGAATCACTCAGAAAATATTAAATTAATTTGTTTTCTTTTTAAGCCTGTTTTATGTAGTGGTACATGTGCTGCCACTAGAGTGATTGAGAAAACAATTAAAGACATTTCATATTCATCCTCAGCTGGCTACTCCGAGAGAAAAGCAGGGGAATTTATGTTCCACTAAATCATTAATGTATTTGTTTTTCTTTAAGCTATAGGTTATGCTTTAACTGGAACTTAAAGAACTTATGTCAATAATAATGTATATTGTTAGTATAATAAGAAACTAAATACTTAATTGTATTATTTCACAATTTGGAGATTTATTGACCAACTCAAATATGATAACAATATAAGAATCTTTTGTTCAATTGTCTCTGAAGACGAACAGAATCAAAGAATCAAGGAAAAATCAACACCTGAAATTTGACCTCAGAAGGAAAAGACAAATCATTTCAAGGGTTTGATGAAACTATCGACCCCCAGTAAACTCAAAAAGGTAAGGTCATTGATTTCTCATCGATCGGACACTGAGAACATTCCTTCATATCCCCTCTATGGCACAGGTTAACCCTCATTTGTGTGCTCAGTCACAGTTTGCCTGTGAGGACTTGTGCGCATGCAGCTGTGGGCTGGGAGGAGAATATGGATAGCCATAAATCCAATGCAGTACTGAGCGCCGGGGCTGCTGTGCACGGACGATGTCTATGGAGGCTTACCACAACCAATCGACTGCAAAGGGCTACGTGAGGCTCATCTGTCCATCTGACAACAGAGTGACTGATAAAGAATACAGGTATAAGGAGGAGACGGAGGTAGAGAGAGACACACGGACGGAGAGAAGTAGTGCTTGTTGTCGAAGCACTAAGTGAATGCGAATGGAACAACGCGAGCATGAACTTGCTGAGGAATCAATAAATGATATTGATTAAATGCTATTAACGTCTCCTGTCAAAGTAATTTACTCGCAGAGTGTTGAAAAGGAGCAAGGGGAATACATATGGAGAAAAAAAAGGGAGAGGAAAAAATGCAGTGGAAAAAGCTGGGGTTGGGGAACATCAAAGGAATCATCAGAGTGAGACTCTGCCTTGTCCCTGACAGCTTAGGCTAAGAACAGCGCAGCAACTGATGCATCACAGAGCACTGAGCCAAAGACATATACTGTGGAAAGTAGGACAAATTAAGTAGTGCACAGGCAATTATCCATGGATTTTTCCTGAGAGCACAAAGTACCACGACACACGGCATCCGAGGTTTACCATCTCAACTACCAGGTAAGGCCATTCTCTTTTGGTGGCTGCCATCATGCGTCAACAATTACTACGGTCGCGGATTACATGAATTTAAATTGGCCACAGTTCAATACTGGATCCAAGATGGCTGCTGAGCTTGAAAAGCAAGTAGCAGGACCCAGCTGGCTGGGGATGTGCCGGCGGAAAAAAAAGCCCAGAAGGGAACCGCTTCTGGAAACATCATCCGCCAATTCAGGGGCATGAATCAAGACTGAGGCCTATGGGGAGCTGAGGCAGTGAGGCTGGTCGCCCAGACTTGGCTCCTCTCAATCTCTCAAGAGACAACAGAGATCAATAGATGGATGAACCAATTGCCTGGGCTTATGTACTCAACTTAGATCACATTGCCACCACAAATCAACCCCTTGAAGAAAATTAGCTCCCATTGACCCCTTAAGTCCATGTCATTCCCCTAACTCAACTACACACATGAATTTTCACTTTACATCAGCATAACTGAAAAAACAATAGCCAATCAGTTCAAGAAGCGGTCGAAAAGAGAAACAGATGATCTTACCATGGCCCCCACGTGTAAGAAAGGGCATCCGGTTGATGGCAATGGGCACAGTACCATGCTTGTTGTGGAAGTGGTGGACGTGGTGGGTGGTACTGAGGGAGGAGGAAACTCGGGCTGCCACGGCTGGGCAGGGGAACACCAGCAGCGCCAGAGACAGCACCAGCCTGAACAGGAAGGCCGGACTGGCCCACACAACTGGTGACGCCGCCGCCGGCCTGGGAACCAGTAGCAACCCATCGTCCACCTCCACCTCCTGCTCCATGGGGGCGGGGCCTGAGAGGAACAAAAGGCCCCTCCCCCTCAGACGACACAAACAGGAAGTGAGCATCTCAAACGAATCCAGGGCCCATGATCCCCTGCTTTCCAGCCCAGGGATAAAAGAAAATGCAGATTTAAAGAAAAAAAAAAATAAGCCAAGAAAGAAAAATAAAAAGATCCTTTTTTGAAAATCCCAAAAATTATTGAAAAAAAAAAATACGAAATCCTTCCGGAAAGAAAGACCCCAAAAATCTTCCAACAGTCTAATTTTGATATCCAAAAGCTTCTGACTGGATCCTTGAGGACAAAAACAACTCCAACTCCCCTGCCAATACAATTAAAGCTTTTGTATAAAACTTGACCCCTTTTTCTTACAAGCAACTTCCTAGGCGCCCTAGAACAAATAATCACAGCTTAGCAGCACCGATTTAGAAAACACAAGACTCCATCTTAGCTCCTTGAAAAATATATTGTGTACAGCTCTTTGAGTTAATTGTTCGACAGGGTTTCCTTCGCCTTGGGGAGATCTTCAGAGGGTTTCTCCTCCCATAAGCCAATCCTCCATCATCAAGAAAAAGACTCCCGACATCCCTTTGGAGTTTTTTTTGGAGACAACTTAAACGGAGAGCATTGGTATAGAAATAAACATAGGAGTAAAAGCGGGCAACAAAAGGGAGAGGCGAAGAAAGAGGGGTTGAAACAAGGAGGCTGAGATGAAAGAGCAGCCAAATCCTGTTTCAGGGCTTCAAATCCCTGAAGCAGCTCCAAACCCCGTTCAGCCTACAGCCAAAAGCAACAAAACAAGGGATGGATGAATAAATAGACTACAGGACCGGAGGAGAAAAAAGGGATGGCGAGAGGGAGGACAAAAACGGTCGGCTATTTCCAAGTGCGGCGGTGCTGAATTCCCTCTCCTCTTTTCTGACAAAACAAATCAATGTAGGTCATGAAATGGAGAACAGCACCAAGAAGAACACCTTCAACAGGATTAAACCATAACCAAAGCTCTGAACCAGCATCAGAGTGGTTGATGTCCAGTTCAACTATCCTTCAATCCTTGAGACTTGTAATCGAGCTCCGTCCTACTTGTGTTTGCTCTACGTCCTTTTTGAGAAGACGATTCCGTTCTCTCTGCCCCTTCAGACGCTGCTTTCCAGGGCGGGAGGCAGATGAGAAACGGCTGCTGGTCCTCTCGATGGGGCTCCGACACGGGGTGCTGCTGCTGGCTTGTCGAGCGAGTCTGACGATGCTGCTGCCTCTACTGCCGCTGCTGCCTCTGCTGTGAAATTCATGCTAATTGAATCAGAAGCTGCAGCAACGAGCGCATCCTTCCTGCCCGCACAGTTCTCCCTTCTCCTTTCCCTCCGATTAAGTCGGCCAACCCCCCCAAAGGCACGCGCGCATGGCTCTGTGCTGGGCAGGGCAAAAAAAAAAAGCACGAGCCGAAAGAGAAAGGTGGACACACTGGGATTCTTTGAATGCACAGACGGCGACTATGATACATAGGGCAGAGCAGAGACGCACACACACACACACACACACACACACACACACAGAGGGAGAGTGTTTGTGTCTGGTTGGAGCAGCGAGAGAGAGAGAGAGAGAGAGAGAGAGAGAGAGAGAGAGTGGGAGGGGAATAAGTGGAGAGAATTGAAGGAGGAGAGCACACACACAAGACTGATGGGAGGCACACATGCATGTTGGGTTTGTTGTTTGCACACGCATACACAACAAGAAGCCACAGCTTATTTTATTACGCTGCCCGTAAGCACATCCTCTGGAGAAGGTAAAACAATGACACACTTGTATAGGTGAGTGTGCGCGTATTTACTGTCCAAAATATTTTATAAAGATCATTCACCCTCTGCTATTTGTACAGACAGTGTTTTGTTCCACCTGTCCTTTTCATCTCTTTATCCCCTTTTCTCCTCCTTTTGACCCCTCTGCACTTTTATTTTCTCCTTGCACACATTGTACTCAGCTATTTTTTTGGTCAAAGAGAAGGTGGGATACATTGTGTGGGCAAAAAAAAAAAAAAGAGAGAGAGTGTGACAGATGGGGACACCGAGAAAACATGGCCAAAAGAGGAGTGGGAGAAACATAGCAATGCAAAAATAATGAGTAGGAGAAAGACGGCAGCAGTGCGGAGAGTAATGTAGACATTTGATTGCAAGAGGGAAGGAAGTATGAGAGAGAGAGAGAGAGAGAGAGATAGAGAGAGAGAGAGAGAGAGAGAGAGAGAGAGAGAGAGAGAGAGATAGAGATAGAGATAGAGGGGGGGGGGGGCAGAGGGAAAGAGCTAGTAGGAGGGAAATGGGGGGAGATTGTGTATCTGATAAATCATGGCTGATAGAGAGCTCTGCTGGGACAGGACCTCTGTGCTGGAGACAAGAAGCAAGAAAAATGGCCACAACAGGAAAAGCCAGTGCAGGTATTCTGTACTGATGGAGAGAAAAGGGTCCAGACTATTACTCATCTACTCTCTCACCCACATAAAAGAACCTCTGCCAGGTGGGAACATCCCAGGGGAGACGAGAGATGCTGTGCTTGCTGCTGTCAGGGTGAGGGAGATTTGACACCAGGGGTGACCAGGAGACATGTCCTGATCTTGAACCAAGACTTAACAGCTGAACTTAACAGGGCAGATAAGAAAATCTTATAAAAAAAATCTTAAAAATAAGAGCCCCACTCGCAATATATCCAACAACATGGTGTCAAAATCCAAAAGACTGTGGCCAATCTCTTTCAGTTTCCTTCTTTTGCTTTGGGGCGCTAAGATGTTTAGAAAATCCTCCTCTCCAAGCATTTACTGTACCTCAACAGGAAACTCTTCATTCTTTAAACTTGTTAATTATACTACATGGACAGATGGTAGCTATGAATTTAATATAATCCAAACAAGACAACACACCATCATCCTATGGAGTCCAATCAATACCTCTCAGACAGGTTTTTACCAAATCCTAACAAAGTCTGGACAGAAATCCAACATCATAAACGTGCTACACTGTATATATGTTTTCTTTTTTAATAAATTTGCAAAAATTTCCAGTTTTTTTCTGTCAAGATGGTTTGCTGAGTGTACCGAAAAAAAATGAACTTTCGATTTTACTCAAGAACACACCGACTCCAAAGGTAGTATTATTACCCTGCTGTTCAATTTGACCTTTCTGGCCAGACATGTTAATGGCTGTTTGAACAAAAGATTATAATACAAGGTTGTCTGTCTGAAATGCCACGTATTTATTAAATTAACAATAATGAAGATGTGGGTAGGAGTAGGTTTCTTTCATTTCACACTCCACCAGAACACTGATCTTTAAGTAATGGTCTGTGGAGGTAATTTGAATATTTAAATGGACTTAATTATATAGTACAGGTGTTTCTGCTATTGTGTCCAAACACATCATGGGTTGTGCAGGTGCACTCAGTCCACCTTTTTCTTCATTTGTTGTTTTTCAGCTTCAGCGTACTTGACATTGGACTGTTGACCACCAATGGATTGCATTGAAGAGCTTGGCTAGGCAACTTTGGAGAAACCAGCAAGAGTGAGCAAAATTTGGAAAGCTAAAAAGAACATCTTTTGGTTAAATGCCTTAAAATAAGGTCTGTGGTTAACACAAACTAAAGAGATATGTTTTAATACTTATCAGCATATGTAAAATTCTGTGTTTTATTATGCGACTGTCTCTAACACTGAAGCAATTTCCTTTTAAAAGGACAGTGTGTGGACCGGGAACTCATTATGATGAAAGACACAGAGGACTGCCAACACCTGCTGCTCCACTCCCCCTCCGGCACGGGAAAAACAAGGAATACAGAGCACACAAATACACACCGGCATACAATCGCTCCAAACTTGCAGACACACATACTAATTGCACCACACACACACACACACACACACACACACACACACACACACACACACACACACACACACACACACACACACACACACACACACACACACACACACACACACACACACACACACACACACACACACACACACACACACACACACACACACACACACCACGTCAGTGCTACTGCTGTGTGATGCAACACCCATCTCCCAGTAGTGAAAAGCCTAGCTGATAAATATTCCCCTAATGAAACTGCAGACTCTAAAATCCCTCAGGAGAAGTGAGGTCATAGATGGAGGAAGTGGGATTAGTTTACTGACTGACGTGGGATGAAAGCCTCTTCTTACCCTAATACACCTAATTCATTATTTGACCAATGTTAAAGGGAGAGTGTTAGAAGAGGGGTTGAATGAGGTACTTAACCATAGTGAATGTACTACCTCAAGTAGATTGAGTTTGGAGAAACAGAAAGGAGTACCAGCATGGGAGCAGAGTAGTGTACTGATGTAGACGGGGACAGCAGCAAAACCTTTTTAAGACAGCTTAAAAAAATAATTATTAGTGTATACTACATTAAAAATTCATCTCGTGGTTTACCTTGCTGTCGGACAGCCCTTACTGATAAGGAACTGAAGTGAAACTTATCAATGCTCTCTCTTCAAAGCCACCAGACTGCATCGATAAAAAAAGTAAATAGATAAATTCAGTTACAATCAGTTCAGTTCCCTGTTGTAAAATATTGTAGTCTGAAAATCTTTCAGGTGTCTAAAATACATTGTACCGTACATTGCTTTTCTCCCGTGCTGGTACTCCTGTCTGCTTCTCAAAACTCTGTCTACTGTCGATAATACACTGACAATGGATAAGAACCTCATGCAACCCCATTTAAAAAAATCCAAACTATCCCTTTAGTAAGCAATGATGACATATTTTACAAGTAAGCAAACTATAAAAGAGTCAGTGTGGCTCTGTTTGAGTGGATGTATGGCTCTATTTAAAGATAGCCATCAGTCATTTACATGACACCTAAAGAAGAATTAGAGGAAAGGCTGAGATTTTTCTGTTGGGGGAGGTCAGGAAAGTAGGACAAGCTGAATCTCTGCGTGCTCGCACAGCGGGGAAGGCAAAACAACCACAAAAAGCAAGTCATCAATTTTTAACTCCCTTCTCCTGTTTGTGCTATTCAGTAGCTTTCTCCCGCACTGAGCCCCCGATGTTAGCCGCTTATGTAAGTGCACTGTTGGGGAAACTTCCTCCACACTGAGACCCAATGTTGGACGCTTACATAAGTGCACTGCTGGATACCACAAACAGGGAAATAACCTTGTTTGCATGGAATACAAACTGAGACAGTCAAAGTGGTTTGGCATTAGCGTTGCTGGTTGTCAACTGTCAACTAGCAGGCAGGCTATTCAAGATTACTTCAAAGCCTTTTGTGGAACTAGAAACACGCCTAATCAATTTACAACTTCGGACAGTTTGATTTCTGAAAAGATGACTTTCTTAGGAAAAAGAAACATCTGACAGCAGAAATCTACAGTTGCATTGGTGTCTGAATCCAAATCGAGACACCCATCATCAAAGGAAAAGAGGCCATCTACTTCTAGGAGATGAGACTGTACCTGACAAAATGTCTAACTAACTAACTTATTGCTGAAAGTTTTTCTGAGAGCGTACTTTCCAAGGGATGAACATTGTGTCACCCAAATAAAGTCGGGAGACCTAAACGACAAAATATGTTGCTTGTAATGACCTTCCGATGTGACCCATTTGAGCATTTTCTGATCTGGCGTCGCTATTGCCAGGATGACATTGTTGCCTTCCTGAATAGCCCACATAACCATTACAGAAATGATTAACATGAGCAGTTTCTCGAGGTTAGGGAAAGAACGAGGGTATGGTGCAAAGTGTGGTTGGTGGTGTCAAAGTCAGAAACCTTAGCACAAAACCCTGGACCGCAACCGAAGAGATTTTGTGGTCCGATGCTGACATCCCACTTCTTTTGCTTACAAGAGTAGAAGACCTCAGGAGGTTGCTTGTCAAGGAAAATGTAAAAGTAGATCATTTTGAGCATTTGAACAATGGAGGGCTGCTGCATTTATTGGGAGAACAGTCTCGAATATACACTGTAAATTATCGAAAATAAAAATCTTCATGTTTATTTTTCATCATAAGTAAATGTTGCATATGCAGTACACACTCCATTGTACTGTATAGGGCAGGCAAAGACAGTAGCAAGCAGCCTGACTGTGGCCTGTAATGTGATTCATACGGTTTATTTACTTACTTTAATATGCTGCTCTCAGAGAGGGTTGGTAATTAAAATCTATTGGGGTTTCCACCGACCCTGCATCAATTATCCTGCCGGTAATCAGATGCATGCATTTACCCAACAATTGCTTCAAAGTAAGCCACAAACAGGACTGAATAGAAGCATAATATTAGGCCATCCATACAGAGCGGATGGGTGCATTAGAGAACAGCGTTATGGACAATGGAATCCACTAATAACATTGTGGCTTCACCAGCTTTGAGCACTATGAACCTCCAGTTTAAAAGGATGCGTCTTCACAATGTATAACGACACCAGTGCTACTGGAAATTAGAGCGATAATGAGTGAGAGCTTGTACGCTGCGGCTTTGATGCGAGGAGACCTCGACGAGGAAGGGTTGGATGAAATAAAGAAGTGGATAGGATGGAAGTCAAACAGGATAAAAGCAGGGAGAGTATGTTTGGTAATAAGAAGGGAGGAGATGATAGGGAAATGTCTGCATCGTGAGCACAAGAAGCCTCAGCTAGGTGGAGGAGAGGGAAGATAACCAGCAATGAAGGGGGATCGGTCTCCTGTCTTGCTTGGCTGGAGAAGCAGGTTGCACACATCTTAATCATGCAAAATGATATATCCTCCACAAGAGAGAGAGGGCGACAGCAACTAGATAGGGAGTAACATAAATCAGCGCCCCCCCCTCCCGGCCTACTTTCCTTCCCCATCACCATAAAAGCCATTTTCTCTGAGATTCCATTAACGATCATACGCAGAATGACATTGTCTGCCAATCTTATGTTAGCTCTCCCTGTCCTAGTTAATTGGGTGTTTGGTAATTAAAAAAAATCGGATATCTATCAGATGTTGAATATTTAAACAGCACAGGTATGGCTTGCCCCTAACGGTGCTGTAATCAGATGTCCCCCCCGCATCCATAGTCGAAATAATTTACCATCTTGAGATGAGGCCTGGTCCACCCCGGGGTGAGGCCAAGGTCGATACTCCCAACGAGCTTCTGGTCACTTTTTAACTGGGTAGTTACGTACAGATCTGTATTGAGCCCGGCTAGTGTGAGGGGTTCTGTTTTAAATTAGCCATAAATTAGTAATTTGACTAAGAAGAATAATGTTAAAATGAAAAAAAGTTGAAAGGGCAAATACATTCCTAGTGAGCTGCTTGGGGTTAAGGCAGAGATACATAAAAGGAATCATCAACATGCCAACAGTAGAAGATGTGGATCAAACAGCCAACCTCGAGGTAAAAGACGACCCGCTGTACTAACTGAGCCAAGCCACCCAAATTTAACCGTCACACCTGCCAGGCTGCCTAGATCTCTTCATTTTTCTGCTGGTGGGCTGGCAAGCTTTCCCCATCTCTCTCTCTATCTCTATCTCTATCACTCTCTCACCTCCACTTATCTTCTCTCCATTGCTTCCTTCCTCCCCCTCCAGCCATCCATCCATCCTTCTCTGCAGCCTGGCTCTGTGTGGTGAGTCAGCTGTCACTGTCTGTCCCTCCAGCTGTGGACCCAGCTGTCTGGGCCAGATGGGCTCATCTCCACCTCATCCTCCCTCATCCATGATGTCTATGAGGGGGCCCTCCGCTAACCTCAAGCCGTGGACAACTGGCCCCAGAGCGCGTTACGCACACTGAGCATAAACAATACGGTAGAATATATGTTTCTGATGCATTCTAACGGAAACCATTAGCACTAGCACTGAAACATTCTTATCCAAAAAGTGATTACTCTTTGCCTTGCAAAAACTCCGGAAGGTGATGTACAGGTTTACCCGGGCCTGAAAACGATTCCTGTCTACGTGCCATTGTGAACGTAATAATCAGGGTACATGCTTAAAGGTTGGTGGGGAGGGAGAGTGTCTGCTAAAGCTATTCCAGAATAATACTGGCTCACAGTAATCTCCTGCACACAGGGAGAAATTTTGACAAGGATTTAAGGATTTTAAATACAATTTCGATACGCAATGAGGGCCCAACAATAGCACTGGGGAGAGAGCGGCGACAGAGCATGGTACAGGAGAGGAAGTTGGTTGAGGAGAGGGGAGAGAGGCAGGGTGCCGGAGAAAGAGAAAGAGAAAGAGTCATCATCTTTCTGGGGAGCCAGATTGCGGAGCTCGAGGGCATGAGACGCCCTGGCGTTTAAAACGCCTGCTGAATCACAGCTAATTTATCCAAAGCCTATGTGAAGACAGACAGCAGTTAATGTCAGTGTGTGCACGTGTGAAAAAATAAATAAAAAAAAGAGATCAACAGAAAGACAGACGGTGCTCTGTATTAAAGCTTATTTAAGACATAAGCCGTTTTCTGATGCTCTGTTGGGGTCTATGTTCAATAAATGGAAGTGCCTATCGATTTAGACTCCAGATAGGGCGCGTTGAGTCCTCGCTGTTATCTCCGAGATTAACACACAACAACAATGGGAGATCTGCAGGGAACAGATTGGGGAGAGAATTCTCTTGGCCTTATCCTGCACATGAGAGATACATGGCTGGAGCTACAGCGTCGTCTACGGCTGATAGCACCCGACATGGCTCGCAAACACGGTCAGAGACGCTGGCGTACAAGTACAACACAGACACTGGGCTGTATCTGCTGAATGTTTGCAGAGGCACTCATGCAATGTGTGTGTAAAAACGGCAAACTGTGCACAACAGTGTTTTCATAGCGTGCAGAACATTTCATGGAAAAGGGAGATCATGTTTAACATTAGTCTAAACAGGTTAAAAATGAGTCCTTGGATCTCAGGCTGCACTTTTTAAATTTCATCTACCACTGAACAAATAGTTCACCATGCTAATGAAACACATTGGCTACGTGCGGTTTATTTCTGTTTTCCCACTGGGCAGCTAGTATTTACTTGCGATACATGACGCACGAGGATAGACGAAGCCCAGAAATGTAGCTTCTTGCCCCCAGATGCTTATCAGTTATCGGACCAATAGCAGATCAGTTCAGAGATAGTTCCTGATACATGTAACGTCTCCAGGACCACAAATGTCACCACGATAACACACACACAGACTCACAAGATGAAAACAATACCAGCGTTGCTGCGACTGGTAAAAAAGTCGGGGCCAAACTAAAACTCAATACCTTGGTCAGGAAGCGGAAACCTTACTAAACTAGGATATATATATATATATATATATATTCTATATAATATATGTTCTATATAAATGCTTTGAAGTTACGTGTTAAAACAAAATTGAAAAACTTTTTTATTATCATATTACTTTAAACTTATGTCTTTGCAGTCTTTAATGTTCACCATCATTCACATCATTCAAATATACAGAATTTCAGATTTTTGATATGAATATATAAATATGAAAGTGCTGCTGAAACCAAACTGTTGAACTTGGACATGATTTAAATCTTAAATCAGAATAATTCCTAACTGGGATCTTTTTGCACAGTTGTAGGGTGAAGTAATGTTACACTGCCTGTTGGTGGTACTATGTGGATATATTGCAGCATATTCAAAGTTATCTGGCTAACTTTGCACTATGTTGGCCCTGACTAACTTTGACGGATAACTTTGAAATAACATGTTTACATATAATACTGCCGAATATAGAACTTCAGTAAAGAGACTCTATATAGCAAACAAACTTGTCAATGAAACAGTATATTTATCCAGGCGACAGAACAGGCACTAAGCAGAGAGTAAACCAGGGAATTTGTAGATTCCTGTCTGCACTGATATCGGACAGCACAGCTTCTCGGCACTCAGTGTCCTTTCACTGGGATGACCCAATGTTCTGTTGATATTCATACCTGTCATTTTAATACTCCCCACCAACAGCAGCTCCCAGCTTAGACTTTTAAAAAAAAAAGCTCTAGTCTTTATCTTTCCCTCCCTCTGGGTGGCAGTTTGGTCATAATCCCCCTTTCTGATGTTTGCTCCTTCTTGTGTCATCTCTTATCTAAGTGAGAAACCCTTGCAATAAACACTTTCCACTGATTTTCCCTCAGAGGGAAAATATTTCCTTCCACTTCTCTGTATACAGTTTCACTTATCACTAGCAAAGTTTAACTTTTCAAAAAACAGAAGCAGAAAATATCCTTTTAGAGTATGTTTTGGGTGGATTTCTACATCAGGACATATTGTGTGTGTTGCGGATGATTGTGTGTGTGTTGTGTGTGCAGCAGAGACTCTGTTAGCAGTGTAGCTGACCGGAATCGGGATTTCAGAGTTAATGGACAGGGTGACTGCTGCCTCCTCAACGCGTCAGCCTTCGTTACACGCTCTGCACACAGAAGCCACCGCTGTCCGCAACAGGGCAACACGGCAGCGGAATGTGTTTAAGAAAACTCAAAATACAACCTGAAAGGTGTTTGGACTGCTGTGTCTTTTGCACCCACCTTTGAAATCACTGTGTCTGTTAAGAGTGATTACAGGTTCATTCAACATGTTTTAATTTTTTTAGTTTTTCTTTGCTTTTCCTGATGTTCCTATCCTCCACTGTTTGTCCTTGTGAAAAAAAAAAAAAAAAGATGATATTGCTGGTGTGTTTGTGTTATGTTTGTATCCATCTTTCCTTGAGAATGTGTTTTCACATGTTCTGTTTTATATAAAAAACCCAAAGTAATCCATGGTGCACAGCGTGCCAAAACGCTGATGCTGTTTGAAACCTTGAACTCAGTCACGCGTATCGGGGGCTCCTACAAAGCCAAGCCATCACACTTGCAACAAACCCACAATTGGATTTTCCACATGTTCTATTATGGGTCAAGAACTGGGAATACAGGGGCCAACAAAATCATAATTTATGGATCTATACTGTATGGCAAACCTGCAGCTTCTATTTATCCCTAGGGCTGCAGGTATCGATTATATAAGTAATAGAGTATTCTGCCGATTATTCCATCAAGTAATTGTATAAGAAATACTTTTGCTTCAAATAAATAAATATCACCCTCCCGAAGTCAGTGTAAGCCTTTATTTTGTTATACTTATCTATTAAAAAAGACCATTGAAATGATTGATTACAAAGAAATCTTGGCTTTAGTGGATTAAATTATTTATTATAAGCTGGTTAGAGCTAGTGATAGGAGGTTAAACAGGTCATAATTCACTCTCTTTCATATTCCCCAAAAAATTATTTATTCAAGTTTTTGCCGAAAACAAATTGTTTTACTGAAAAGAACTTGAAAGCATCATGATGTAAATCAGTGCAACCTCTATTAATGTTAGCTGTTAGCTCTGTAATTTAGCCGAGCAATACTGTGTTGCCCACTGGCTCCTAACAGCTAATGCTACATAGCTGTCCTACTGATTTCAATGCAGATTTGTTCGAATAAATCTCAGATCCATTGACTGGTGGCACTACCAACGTGTGCCCGGGAGTGGGTGTGGACACGAGGGCGGGATTGAACGGAGACAACGTTAATCTTTAGTTTTTCAAGTCTCTGCAGTTAACAAATAAGTCCTCACTCAGTCCTTTTTCACCCATGAGCCAATATAATGTCAAAAATAACGACAAATGGGAAGCCCTCCAGTGGTAGGAAATGATTGTGATTCCTTTTTACCCAACATAGACTATAGCTTGGATCTTGAAAGCCTGCTTGAGATCAAGAGGATCATAACAAAGGGTGATTTTCCATTACAATGATAGTGGAGACACACAGAACATTGTCCAGGAACATTTCTGAATCTCTATCTCATCACTCTATTCTCTACGTCCTTTGAGAGCTGCGAGAGATTCAGCTCAATGGAGGACATCAACCACCTCAGACCAGGCCTGACGTCGAGTAGCTACATGAGGGCTCGTTAGAGATGGGGCTGATAGAGACGTCAAGTTCCAGAGCTTATCTGTTGACTTGCAGGAAGCGCAAGGTTAAAGGGTTAACATGCTCAGGTTATCAATAAGCAGATGGCATGCCTGCTTTGAATATGTGAACATGACTTCCCATCATGGAATCGACTGCTGCTGCCAATCAGGAGGGGGAAAAAGTGCTGCGCTGCACATTTTAATGGAGAGGGAACTATTGAGATTTTAATTGGAGAAGAGGCATCGAAAGAATAATCAAGCACTAACCAACTGAATCATCGGGTAAATATGTTCATCTTTTAAACGAGTGTCTTGAAATGTATTCCTTTCTACCCCCTCAGTTATTCTTACATGCCGCTCTCTCTCCCTCATCCTCATGCACAACAGGAACACATGCAAAGAGCCGGGGCATGAGGTTACGTCGTCAACATTATAATTAGTCATGAAGCCGTTGTCTTCTCCTCCCGCAGACTTAATGACACACAGTGGCTGTATCAGTGGGTAATAAATTCTAGCCACAAGGAGGAAATGGAGCAACCATGTGAAAAGACCCACACATATATTTATATCTAAATATAAGCTACTTGAACTACAAACACACACTGTACTTATGCTATGACACATGAATGATAATACTCACTGACCCTCAGTTGGCTGTTTACTGCACAAGCACCAGTCATGGGATGTAATTGATACTGATACTATGATTGCTTTTCATTGGGGAGGCACTGCTACCGGACATGACAGATGGTTTGTTACAGAGAACCAGCCAAGCAGCAGTCATTGGAAATCAGTGAGTCGGGAAAAGAATGGGCATATCTCTTCCATGGAGAAAAGCCTTCAGTGCTGTTCTTTGCTTTTCTTTCAATAAAGAAACACTCTTCAGTTCCTGACATAAGTGATGCAATAGCAGCATCTATCTGCAAGGTAAGATGGAAGAAAAAAAGAATCTATGTGGCCTTTATATAACATATTCACAGGGTGGCAAGGTTAACTCCACTGTATTAGGTCCCTGACTGAGTTCACTGAAACACAAAGGGAAAGACACATTTTAATGTTGTTGGAAAGCATTGTACCTTTAGAGTAAAGGTGAGGAAGAAAATCTTCGCGGGTACTTCAGCGGTGAAGAGGAAATTGAGCAGGTTGACATTGAGTCTGGTCTGTTGGGGTTGTCGAGTGGAGGGGAATTACACGACAGCAGCCATCCAATAAATGGGTCAATCACTGAATAATTGAGCCCGCAAGCATTAGACACCTCCGCATATCTCAAACCAGCCAACATACGAACTCCCACTAAGACTAATGTAATGCATGGTGCTGTACAGCACATGCATTGGCTTTCACCCCGGGATTGTGGAGAACCAAATGCTGTGTATGACAGTTTAAAGACTGTGAGTCCTTGATAAAATAATGGGAGCCTATGGCTGACATGACACAGAGCAAGTCTGCAGCAGAACAGACAATAGCCATGCTGAACATTGACTAATACTTTACTTATGAAAGGAAATGATAAGTGTGTGTTATTCTAGACTGTAAATAACAAGTGAACATTGTCACCATGACACATTGGTTTCTGGGCTGCTGTTTCAAAGCCTCGAGTTTGCCATTTTGGCCGTCGCCAGCTTGTTTTTTTGGAAAAAGAAGTGACACTAGCGGTTGGGGCTAAGTACAACAGGACACTGGACATTTTTAGGCGACCAAAATGTTACAATTAAGTTAAATAAACTGAAAGCGGCTGTAAAAGGCTTAACATTGTAAGACAAGAGACGCATACAGCTGCCAGACCAGACAATACCAGTGGTAGCTCCCAGTAAATTACTATGTAGGCATGCCCTGAAGCATTCCCTGCTTTATGGTCCATTTGACTCTGAATGGACCATAACTTGCTAAATGAACATCATGCTGCATGACAAAGACTGGAAACCAGCAATAAAGACCTTAAGCTCATGTTTACAATGTTTACTGAGGTAATAAATCTAGTAAGAAGTAGGGTCATTTTTCTCATAGACTTCTATACAATAAGACTTTTTTTTTGTCCCGTGAGTTGTCCCGTGATGGGGGGTAGAAACAATGCAAGTTAAATGCACTTTAGTATTGGCTTCACTTTTCAGACCCGGAAGTTGCTGCCTGGCTTGGTTGCAGTGGATATCAACCAATAAGGGTTGTTCTTGTGTGAGGAAATCAAGTTCTTGTTAGAATTAAATTACATTCCATACCATACAGAGCCACATTCTCCCAACCAACTGTCTCCATAAAATAAACCCCCCTCTTCTCTGCAAACAGAGAATATTTCATATTTCTTTACATGCTTTACGTGCGTGACACACTATTACTTATTCATACGGACACAGGCCAAGTAAACACACCGCATGTATGTGCTCAATAATTTAGACAGAGTAAGAGGGCTGTGTAAGCACTTTCTAGGTGCAATCCATATTTGAAGATTGGTTAGGTGAAGACATCCGTCTTTACTCTCTAGATGTTTGACGTTTTTCAGCAGTTTCTCTGAAATGTCTAAAATGCTAAAATGATGACAACTGCAGAAACTACAGCTGAAAGACCTCTCCACTACCTACCACCATCAGGACATTGGATGAAGTCTAGTTCGTACACAGCAAGGGATCCAACAGCTCAGGTAGGTCAATGCATGTATCTCTGACCTTTCAACCCTAAGACTGTTGACTTTCAGTCCCCTCTCCGACAATCAGGCTATATAGCTGGCAACCATAATGTCCTGCTGGGCTTATCAAATGCCAAGATGACACATTTAATTAAAGGCCCTTAAATTCCTCATTCAGCTCTGGCCTGTGTCTGGTCCAGCTTATGCAGTGCAAAGGTTTACAGGAATCACTGTGCGACAGGGTCTGATAAAGTCATTAGGCTTCCACACTAATAATAGGAAATGGGCAGAGATGTCCTTTTGTTGGCCAAGAGATAGGCCAGCATGTGACACGAGAGGATGAATGCGTTTGGAAATGAGCGAGGAACATGTAATGGAGGATCGCTAATCTAGGATGATTGGAACTACAGAGTGAATGGGTATGTGTTAAAAAAAAAAAAAAAAAAGCACATGGGATTAATCACACACAAAACGGCGGAGTTGATATTTAATCACGGGAGGAAATGAATCAGGCTCCATGGGATTGGCTTGTGAGGGGGGTTCCAACTATAGGCCATACAAATTAATCCGTGAAGACAACTTGGGCAACATAGGCTGTGCCATATACTTATACAATATATGCTGCTATAGTCCACCGAGTCTGCTTTTCCAGCTCATGGTCCAAGGACCTTTTGACTTCAGAGTGCAGGCAAACCTTGACTTTTAAATAGCTCTTACTGAATGTCTATGTGGCATAGAGCTTTGGCACATGCATGGTTAAAATAATGCGTGAAAAAACCTCACCGTACACACAAGCTTAGCATTTCTTTCGCTTTCCGTCTCCATCATTATGCTTCACTCGTTCGATCTGGTCGTTTTATTTTCACACCCTTCCAGTGCGTACATTTAAATAATTCAATTTCCAATGCCCGGCCACATAATCATATTCTCCCTCGCCTGTCTTCTCCTCTTTTTCATTGATGCTTTAACTTCCCGGGGGGCAAATTGTCTCTTCTGTATCTCTCCTTCAGTTAAAATAAAGGCTGGGTTGTTAAAGCCACACAAGTTTAATTCGTTGACAATTATCCTCTTGTCTTTCGCCTTGCTTCTATTAACCAATGCAAACCTTAAACTAACTGCTTCTCCACTAGCTCTTCTATGAAGGGCTATTAATTAACACATCCCACTTGCCACCAATAGTCTGCTAAGTGTCCGTACTCATTGCTTTACACCTTAACTTAACCTTAATTTCCCTGTCCATCACAAAAAATATATTATATATATTAGTAATATAATATATTAGGGAATCAATGGCTTTTATATTACAAATTTTGATCAGCCAAATCAAAAGGAGGTTTGTGGCAATTTGAAAACTCAAATGTCGCTTGCCCTGATTCCAAATAATGAATGCATTACATTGGTATTACAGACAATAACCATTATGCTGAATAGCTAATTAAACTTAATTAAGCTCAGTAAAGACTGGCTTTTCCTCTTGGTTTTTCTTTTTAAAATCTGTAAAGCATCACATATGATTCAGGATATATCAGGCACTATAACAATATCAGGACATAAGTATTGCTTTTCCATATTGCTCAGCCCTAATTCAAGATATTAACCTAATTACTAAACATATAACTGAGGAAAATGGGAAAGTAGTAAACACAAACACAAGTGGTTTACACAAAAATGCACCGAGAGGATCAGCGAACCTTTGAGAGTACCAAACCAGCAAAGGCTTTGAGGACTGGAGGTTGGGTTTACCACCTTTCCAATTCCAGTTCAAATGGAAATATATTTTCTGGAAGGAAGACTCAGCACCTGCCTGTAGATAGGTCTGCCTGTATATTATGCACTCACCTTGTTAGCATGCAAAGCACACCACGCCGTTTTTACATGGGGAACTTCACTTAACCTTGTGCAAGGACACCAGGTGCTAAGTCAAAGCAACAGCCATGTACCACTCCAGCATTTCTTATGCCTGCGGTGAGGGCATTTAGATTCACTGTAGCTTCACGTCCTCTAGGATCTGTCCTTTAAGCTCATTTTACAAGTAGTCTACAGATTGTGGACTCAAAACCAGTGATGAAGACTGCATGATACAAATAAGTAAACAGAGAGAGAGAGAGAGACTGAAAGAGTCGGATTGTACGCTGGCATCGTGTTGGCACAGCCTCAACCGCCTAATGGCCAATTAGCAATAAGTAGCGGGCAGGTGGAGATCACTCTTCAATTTCACACACTCAGACTCTCCTTTGGTCCCTTCCTTCTTTCCTTGTCCTTCTCCTACCACCCACTCCTTTTGCACGTCTCTCTAGGGGCCCGGCCCCCTCCACAGGGGGGATGGGGGGGGCTGCAAAAGCCAGATGGCATTGACAGTCGTGTCAGTGTCTGTGTTTGTATGTTAGCGTGTGTTTGCTCCGTCCCAGACAAACCGGCCACCAGCCCACCAGAGCCGAGGGGCTTCGCTCCAGCTCCTGGCACCGATTAAGACGTGTTGGAATGAGCCAGGGCACTTGACGCATACACTTGTCCTCACACACACACACACACACACACACACACACACACACACACACACACACACACACACACACACACACACACACACACACACACACACACACACACACACACACACACACACACACACACACACACACACACACACACACACAAACACAAGGCTCTCATCATGACTAATCTTCTGACGTTTTAACACTTGCCTGCAGTGACGGCTGCTTGTGATGAGGAGAAAGTGGGAAAGGGCAGGCACTGGTGACATGGGACACTTGTTTTCTCCATTTATACTACATTATCTTCATATAAAAGTCTGTCCGGAATTCACATAGAATGAATCACAGCAGCTTACAGCACCATGAAGTGTGCGTCACTTGATTCCATTAGCCTATATATAGATTTTTAGTGGCAAAAAACTGTTACTTTTTTTATTTTTATATATATTTATATAGCATGTTTAAAGTAATCATACACTAAACAACTAATCAATGCTTTTACTGTACACTAATAGTTAAAGGAGTGATGATACAATACATGTTTTGTATTCCTTATAAATATTGCCAATGTGTCAATAACACAGTAGGTGGATCAATGGCAGAGATAAAAAGAAACAAAATCATGTTCAGACTGCAAGGAATTTAAACATGACAGACGGACACATATTTGGGATTTAATGTTCCATGATCACTGAAGTCTGGGCAATAAAACCACAATAAATGCACTTCAACTGTGTTGCTATTAAGACCAATCTTTGTGACTTGTACTGCATCAAATGTCTGCATATTACCTAATTTAAATACATTCAAATAGCAAATGCGCACTGAGACACTATCTACTTGGCAGCGCGGTTAAGGTTGCTTTTCACCCTTTGCGCCTGTTTTGAGAATAAGGTGGTTTCTTTCTGTCTTTCTTTGTGTGGGTTAAGCGGCCGCTAAAGCCGCGCAATCCTTTGTGATTTCTCCCCTGTGTCTTTCAATATGAAGGAAAACACTCTGCAGTTCCATTTCCACTCATACTGTCTGACTCTAGAAGATTATCCAGGAGCGGTTAGGTGTTTGCGGAACATTTTTCAGTGGTCATTCTCTCATGTGTCCCCAAGTGCCCTCTATGATTAGACAGTTTCTGATCTAATCTGTGATTTTAGGACATAAAAGCCTTTTTCCTTTTCTTCAGGAATTACTTGCACCTTGCAGCAAGGAGCAGACATTGCATTCTCCATTCATTGGGCCCATAACAGGCTCATTTTAATTTGGTTTAATTTGATTTCAGTATCAGGTACTATGATCTGTGGATGACTTGAGGCCAAAGCAGTTATGTGTGTTGAATACATATTCAGTGCGGATTGATAAAATCTAGTTATTACCTAAATGCTGGGCAAGCATCTGCAAGATCACATGGTTGCAGCTTTATTATTTCTCTAGAACAGACATCACATGGCAGAGAAGACATGAATGGATGTTGACAGCCTATTGTTTCAGTGCAGGCGTGCCACCAACAAAGGAGAGTGGGTTTTCATGGGTTATTCTGGGCCTCGCTGCTATTTCAACAGCGTTTTTAATAAAAACTAACATGTGTGCCACTAATGAAAACACATAGAAAACAATCAAACATCAAAATAATACCCTGCTTTAAAATCTTAATTGAGTTTTAAATGGGATTCAAGATTTTGCTTCAGGCCACTTTGATCCGTTCCTTTTCAGACATGAGAAAATTAAAACTGTTTGGAATATCCTTCCTCACCCCCATCGCATTTCACTGTGTACACGCAGTTTCACTTGCCACCTTTGTTCTTTTGCACTGCCTCTGTGACCATTATTACAACCCCTCCAACATTCTAATGATAATTCCACTCTACTGTTTCTTTATTCCATGGCTGCCATGCACTCCATCATGTTTAACAGGAAATGGTCATCATCATACAGTAGTATGACACTATTTTCAATTTTTCACCCCATCTACTCACCTTGCATCTCTCAGTGCTTATAGACAATGTAAGTCATAACAACTGTGGAAGTTTTATAGTGATATCTATTAGTCACATTTTTAACCAGATTTACCTTTACTTTCAATTCATACAATGTATAAACCCAATCATTTGAGCTTCAAATGTATTCTAATGTAATGCAGACTGCGATCATGTATTATTCAATCTAGTGATGAATCATAGTGGAAACAAGGACAAGATGGCTTACTCATGTTTTGAAAACACGATTTTCATTTATTTGTCTAATTTAAAAAGGTTTGTCTTCTTCATTTCATTCTCTGCAACAACATTTTCTCAAATCCTTTCATGTTCCCCCTCAAAATGCGGGGCAGCCACTGTGTCACCCTAATGACACAATTATTTTGGGCCAGCCAGCCACATTTCAATTACTTATTGTGGAGTATTTGTCTATGATATTAATCAGACACTTTCACTGGGGCCTGTCCGCTCTCATAATCACATGGTATCAATCAAACTCAGCTTTGCAGTGGTCAAACGTTAATCAAGGGAACTTAAGAGTTAAGCCACTAAATGCACTAACAGGCTGAGCATTCCTCTAAAGCAGGGGCAGTATTCTGCTGTAGTAAACGGCTGATTTTAAAACTGACCGTTGTCAAGCAAATTTTAAGGGAACTTTTAAAATGTTGCAAAAAAAAAAGAAATGCACATAAGACATGTTTCCATTTGGAGCGAATACATTTGTACTGGCTGTATGGCTGTGATCTGCCAGTAAACAGAAAAGAAGTAGGGAAGGTTGTGAACTGTAAAAACCAAACACGTGCTAGGTAGCTTGGCTATCTAACTCATGAGAGAACAAATGGATAGATGTCTCCAGTAACTTGTTTTAATTGGGCAAGTTTATATTGTTCTGCCATGTCAGCCAGTATTGGCCATTTTTCGTGCTGTCCGAGGTCAAAGAGAAGCATCGGTCAGAATTCTAAAAAAGGCGTTTTCAATATTAATTTAGCATATAAACAATTTTTTGGATGAAGCCAAAATAAATACCTCAAGAGAGCTGAAAAGCAATTTTCTCAATTCAGGATGATTAATCAAATTTAGCTACAGCTTTTCTAATGCGATACAAAACCCGCATAAAGATATGTGAATGGAAACATGGACAGTGACTGCCATATGTGATATAGCAAATATATGGGTTTACTTTAAGCTAGAGTGCCCAGCTGTTAGGGACTTTGCTTTTTCCTTAAATTCAATTGATGTCTTCAGTATTACCCAAAAGGCTTGAAGCTTAAAGCCACAGATGAGGCTGGGTGTCAGGAGAGCGTTAAGTGACAGACTGACACACTGTTGATCTGAAATAATCCCTATATAATAAAAGTTTAGTTAAGTAAATTAGTTTAACACTATACAGTACAAGACCTGGTAATAAAACATTTTAAGACACCCTGGTAGGGTTTTTTTGTGGTGTGAAAATAGAAATATACATTGTGGTATTCACACAAGCAGCACAATTCCTCTTAAGCTGAGTTCCATGCTGTCCTGAACACCTACATACATACAATCCATATGGTAACACAAGTCAATACAGCCCTGTGGACAAGAGAGCTGAAGCTACCGGTCCCCTCTGTGCCTGCCACCACCCCCGTCCTCCTCCATCTTCAGCACCACAGGCAGAGGAAGACCTTTCCTTTCCCAGCTCGCTCATGCAGCCCAGAACCTTACCTCTCTGTGTGGGAGAGCATCATATCATAGCTCTTATTCATGTCGACTTTATAGCCATAGAAACTGGTTAGGTATCATCAAAATGGAGAACTGTTGCTGGGAAGTTTTCATGTTCCAAGCTCAGCCAAATCAATGTGTATGCAGTCACTAGGATGGGATACAATGAGTGTAGAGGTAGTTAGTCTTGCAGTTGTGTGAAATCAATGGCCCTTTCTCTGTTGGTCTGACCTACTTCTGTTCCTGATTGTGAGCGAGTGTGTGTGAGCGCTTTGTGAGTGTGTTAACATTCGCTCGTCTTCATACGTATTCCTGTCGGAAGGCAGCGGTGTGCGAAGCTGCAAGTGTGTAAATGTTTGTGTATGCATCTGCTCTGCATTATGCTGACAGTGAGGACCCACATCACTCTCTCACACACACACACACACACACACACACACACACACACACACACACAGTCAGCTCCTGCATTGTTTTCCAGTCAAGCGAGTCACTTCTTCCCAGGGTATTCATCATATCAACACAAGGCGTGCAGATTGATCAAATGGATGTGATATCTATTGTATTTATTCATACCATTACTGTCTAGACATCGGACCAAAAGGATGCGAATGCAGTGGCTGAATGCTAACCAGAGCCAAGTGTGTGAGGGTGCTGTCTGTGCAGAGCAGTGTTTATCCACAGTGTGAATAGGAAACCTTGTAAACACCAAAGCTGCTGTCAGAAACAGTACATTACCTGATTTTACTTTCATAAGTTGACTATGATTGTATCAATTTGTGATCTATGTTATAACCACACAGCTCAAACCACGCCCACATGGTAGGGCTTTGATTGCGACACTGGGGCTATTGTCGGATAGTCTGTTTTGCCGAGGAAGGTTCCTAATTGAGTGAAATGACCAGGGAGTATCTGAGTAGCAGCCATGATAAGAGCTGGTCGAATTCTGTGATTGCAAATGAAAGGTGCTTCAATGCTTCCTCTTTTATCTCCTTTAGCATAGGATACACTAAACCACCCTTTAGGAAAGGAATGGAGATAGTGCCATCCCACAATTCCCTGAGGCAGTAACATCTAAAGTAACATTTTAATTTGACTAGATTTCACTGTTTTTGTCATGAGTGCTTTTACATGGAACTTGAATATCATTCGTCAGGAAAGCAATGTAATGTTTTTTGAGGGGGATGTTTATTTTTCTGAGCTTTTGCACCACAAAAAAAGGCATCAACCAATCAGGTTGTGCATAAGGGTTTTTGGACGAAATGAAACTCAATAAAAAAAGCTTACAGTAGCTTCAGGCTGTACAACAGCTTACAACAAAGATGCTGCTGATTCTGTTTTGGACAGGAATCCTTACTTGAATTGTACAGCACTGAGTTTGTCAAGGTAACCGACTTATTTAATGTGTACTAAAGTAAAATAAAATAAAAAACATCTGTCTGCTGGTGTGTACGTGCAGTCTGATACTCTTGGCACCAGTCTTTTCCTAGGTCCTTATAAATTTCCCTTCACATCTGTCCTTAACCTCATGGCATTTTGTATCGAGGTCAAGGTAAAGTGGTCAGGAAAAGATATGGGAAAACTTTCTTTTTCTACTTCTCGACCGCAGCCACGGCCCCGGGGAAGAATACAGAGGTCACGGGGCATCAGAGGAACCCATAACGAGATGAATCAAAACAATTCACTGAATAAGGCTGTCTGTGTTGACCCCGTAATGGAGAATTGCCCAGAATGTAATTAAGGATGTGAATGTCCTTCAGGAAACTACTCATTGAATTCTCCGTCAAAAGAAATCGTTTTAATTTCCTATCAAGCCCGGGTCAGAAGTTATCTAAAGCATAGTGGGAGCCTGATTAAACATGGCTAGCCAGATGTAATCACTTTGTTTTTTCTTTGCCCCTGTCCGCCGGGCCTGTTTAGTAGTGTTCACGAGGTGTGACGTGCACCTGAGGAGTTCTTGACGACACGGGGCTGATTTGCAGTGATTAGCGAGGGGAACAGGGAAAAGGAAGAGAGACATTTTTCTCTGTCACTTAGCTTCTTGGGCTTCATATTTCACTGCCTCACCGTGTCCCCGGAACCAAGAGCACCCCTTCCCCCGGCTCCATCGACCCATCCATTACACCCTTAATCACTTCTCTCACCCTCGTTGTCTCTTTCTCCCCCTCTCTCCAACTTTCTTCCTCCCCCTGGCCATCTCCTATGAATTTGCTCGATCATTATCGTTGTGAATTAGACAGGTGGATTGGAGATGGCAGCCTGGATGATTTTTAACATGGGCAGCTCTTAACAGTGGTGTTTTTAATGGGCCTGTTCCCTTGAATTTGGAGATGAGGGTCGTTCTCGGGTGACTCGGCTTGGAAGAAGGGACGTCATTAACATATGAAGATGAGAATTGCACTACATAACAAGGCTGGACAGTGAGAGTTGTTTACAAGGCCATTCATCATTTGAATCCATAAGCACAGTACACTTATGGAGCCTCCCCCTTTTTCTTTTTTTTTTTAAATCAATGCCTTTGCAGTTAAATAAACGGCCCCTTTGTCTTGGCACACAGATCATTTGCCACAGGTGACCCTCCCCTCTCTGTTGCCCTCACCCCCTCTCTGTATGGGTCATGCTTTGGTAGAGCTTAGCGTAATTGGCCTCAAGTAAACGACTGGTAGGGGATAATAACCGACCACAGCGCAGACCACATGTCGGATAATAATAAGGCAGGAGGAGAGTTCAGAGCAGGTCTCACCACAGCTATCTGTTTCTCTCAGATCCTTTCTTTCAAGAGCTGATTCACGAATGAGCCCATGCTCCGGCATCCAGCTACATGTGCAGACTATGTATGTCTTCTGTCCATTTCTATGAGGAACCAAAACCTGCAGCAATACAGACTGACACCTCTGCAATCAAACAGGAGGTCTCTAGCCTGGCTCTCTTTGAACATCCAACACTACAAAGCTAAGGACTGGCAGACACAGAGAGAGAAATGGACCAAGACCATGACTTCCCCAACCCTAACCAAGCGCCTTGAGGTGCCTAAATATACAAAAAAAAAAAGTAATTCTTAAGTTTCAAGAATGTTATTGTTGGGGAAATCGAATCCAAATCAGTTGTTGCAAATAGGAGACAAGCTTGGACTGACGAGCTGAGTGCACTGATAATCTTTCACCTGCATTCCCTTCCCTGCCCACTCCCCCGTGACCAGATGAATAAGTAAGGGAGAAAATAATGGAGCGGAGGGAGTTAGAAAGAAGGGAGGATGGATTGAGAGAAAACACGCTTGGCCGAGCATGAAATCACACGTGCCCAGCCCTGCACTGGCTGACATGAGAGATGAGCAATTGAGTGTTCCAACCCTGGGTCCGAACTATCACCATCACTGTGGCCACAAAGCACCAAGATTATACAGCAGGCCAAAGGTGAGAAAGGGCAAATACACCTTAAACATGCTAAATTATGTTCAAGGGTTCAACATGGCAGTGTTCATCTATTTGAGGGTTTGTAGCCGGTTGATTACAGTTGCTTATAAGATATTTTTCACTGAAACATCTGCCAAAATTAATGTAGTAAAAAATAGCAATGTTTATTGTTTCACTTTGTAAATGAGATGTTATACAATTTTTGGTCACATATCTGAATCATGTGCATCACAAAGTGCAGAAGCATAAAAACTAGAAAGGTGCACTCAGTGGAGTGCAGATCTTGGTCAGTTGTGTCTGCAATGACCACTGCTGCATTTATGATTGTATGAACACTACCAACAATTGGCTGTATAGCCCGTAAAACACACTTCATTCAAACTCAAAAACAAGCGCCAATGTATGCAAGCAATCGGCTCAGAGTCGTATAAGGCATTTAATGCCAAAAACTAAATTAAATTAAATTCACTGAGTCGTCTTTTCGTTGAGCAGCGTCTGAGTGGCGGCAATGTACTCAGCAGTGTGGGTACCAGTGGTTACATTAGCTGTTAGCTAAACACGCAGTCCAAATCAGTCAACAGGTAGTCGATGCAGTCTAAGACAGACCCCTTAAAAAGGTGTTTTGAGAACGCGTGAGTAACCACAACCACAAGAAGTCCTTGAGCATGCAGCTGTAACTGGCCACCTAAAATATGAGCAAGACAGGCCGGGAACAGAGGCAGAGATGCACACTCACTCACGGACACACTCACGCTACCGATCACATGAGCCTCCAAACGTAAATAAATAATGAAGAGAAAGCCTATTCAAAATAAAATAAAAGACCCCGACTCCCGTAACACATCATAACCATTTAAGCATATCTATAGTAGTTTGTTTTAGTTTTAGTTAGTTTGCTGGGCATTCCCGGATCTGTCACACTACACATCAAATTGTAAGGAAAATATGTATTTCATTTCACATTCTATTTCTGTCATGTTATGGGGAAGTGAATGCAAACAACTTGTAAGCAGAAACATCTTCAAGGAGTCAAACGATCCATCAGGAGCCTAGTGACAGGTGATGTTGCTGTGCCACATGTCATGAATAATTGACATCCCTTCAAAGTGACGTTACGGATCATGGATGTCATGTGTTTGACAAATATGAGTTGCCTCTGTTCCTTTATCCCAACATCTCTTCCTGCTGGCGTTCAGAGCGAGGCACACGATAAACACATTGTACTTTCATGTCTGTTTTAACAGCTTCATACTAACTCGGTTTTCTCGTTTTGGCCTCTTATTCATCACTGCCAGTCTTTCCCTCATTCATCCTCTATCTGCTTCCTCTTTGTACTATCACTGCTGCCCTCCCTCCCTCTTTTGCTCTCAGCCTATCATTTTGCTTGTTTTTTTTCAAAGCAGAGGTCTGAGGCCAGCTGTTGCTGTCTGATTTGAGCTGTTTCAAGTGTTCTCACAGGAGAGAACACTTGAGAGATAGTGATGGTCCTGACAGGGTGTGTGTGCACTAACGGCTGAGGGATCTGGTTCACTGAGCAGAGGGTGTCTGAGATATATCTATATATATATATATAAAAAACTAAAAAAAAAATATATATATATAGATACATACATATAAATATAAATACAAAAAGATATATCTCGAGCAGCTTCTCTTTGTCCAAATCAATATCAAGAAACTGGGAACATTATTTATTGAAGAAGATTTGAAACTAGCAACTGAGACCATAAACTCATGTTCACAATGTTTACTGAAGTAATAAATCAAGTGAGAAATAGAGTCACTGTCTCAAAGTTTTCTATACAATCAGACATATTTTCGTAAACAAAGCAGTCGCCCCCTGATGGACATTAAAAATAATGTAACTTTAAGACACTTCTGCATTGGCTTCACTTTTCAGAACTGGAGGTTGCCGCCTGTGCTCCACAAATGATCACTCTGGCATGGGGTAAAATAAAGAAAAATAAAAAATCACAGTCTTGTTTGTATTTCTTTGATCCAATCACAATCATCATGGGCAGCACTGAGCACAGGATGTAGTGACGGTGCCCTTTGCCATATAGGTAGCAACAGGCGAGCAGAATGTTGCGTGAAATCCAGCACTTATACCCACAGTCCACAACAGGTGAGTTAAACTACTGGTCGGCAGGGTTGTTGGTGGGTGATTATTTAAAAAGACAGAAAATAGGTTCGTAAACAGCATCAAATGAGTTGAATGGAGTTGCCACAGTCGAGATCAAAGTCCTCTATAAAGGTACAATTTAATACTTCTAAAATCCAGACAGTTCTCTTAAACCACCACTTCAGGCCATAGTTCATGGTACAGCCTTAAGAATTCATGACTTCTTAAAATATATATTAAGGGAGTCTTCTAAGGATGTTTTAAAATGATGGGTATGCTTTCTAGAGTTCTACAACTCATTTGAAGTTCAAATACAGTATATAATCATGTATTAATATGTATGCAGTTGTAATTGCTAGCAAAGGTTGTGCTCTGAGGTGTTACCTGTTCCTCAGCTTGGAGAGTAGCGATACCAAACTCAATCTCAAACTTTCTTAACCAACCAAAGCAAAGTTTTCTGCCCCAAGGCATTGCACTTTAAACAGATAAGAAGTCCATAAACAATGACTCCCCTGACACAAACCCGGCTGGCAGCAAGATGGATAAGGCGAGTAGCTCCAGAAAGAACTTTCATTCTCTCCTTTAGATCAGTCCGGGCATTCCTGGCACATCTTTTCTAATTTCTCAACCTTGTCTGCCTAAATACCCACCCACTTGCTCACAGGGACTGGGGCCCCGGCAGTGGATGGGGGGAGGGGGGGTGTAGCTCAATGCTAACACACTCATTGTTCCTTTTCATTATTCATGGTCGCTAATGGTACCGGCAGAACACTCAGAAAAAATTGGGCTGAGAGCAGGACGAGTGTTTTGTCTCACCTCTGTTTTTCCCCCTGCCCTCTCTCTCTGTCTGCTTCCCCCCCTCTCTGAGTCTCTGTGTGTTGCTGACGCAGGGCTTTTACAGGGTTTCAATGAGTAAGATCTCTCACGCTGCTTCCTGAGTAATGGGACACTGAGAGACTCGTGGAATAAATAAAGGGGGCCACCGGAACATCCCTTCTCACTCAAACTCATCCCCCGCCTCACCTGCTCCATTCTCCTCCCATTGCAATTCTGGCAGATTGCAAAAAGACTTCCTGGAAAATAGACTTTTCTCCCCGCTCCCCAGGACAATCTCTCTTTCAAGATCTATCTGCCATTTGCAAAGATTAAAGTTTTTATTTTCACTTTATAAGTCTCCCCACTCAAAGTCGATCTTGAACTCTGTGCTCGAGCTCCTCCAGGACGAGTGCTGACTGCTCTCTATCCATTCCCTACATCAGGTGGAAGAAAGAACAAATCTGACTAAGCAGATACTTTCTCTGCATGAATTATTCAGTGCTGTGGAGAATGCCCTGATTCGCAGTCATAATGGGAGGTCCTGAAATGGCGCGCCGTCCCGCACCCCCTCACATATATTTCAGTCCTTGGCAGAGGCTCTGTCATGCAAGAAGTAGAAAGCCTGTTACTGTGGGGAAAACCTGCAGGAACGGAAAATGATGGTTTTGGGTACAGGCAGAGTCTGTGTGTTTACTTTAAAAAAATATCAGGGCCAACATGACATACACACTAAAAGAAAACGATCCTACGTGACAGAAAGCCACATTTTTAAATATAGAAGAGCAGTAGGCTGCTGCCATAGTTAGCATTGCAGAGTAACACAAGATTGAAGGGTGTTCAAAATGGCATTACCCCCGTCTCATTAGATGAGACATGCCACCACTTCCTAGAATAAAGCGTATGTGAACTTTTTTCTCTCCATTCTATTAGGGAAGAAAAAGGCAGCCTATCAGCTACTTTTAAAGATGTTACTGCGCACCATCATTTCAGCTTCCAACTTGCCACTACTATTGGCAGAGTGATACATCACATCCTGGTGCCTTTGGATATCTCCTTCCTCTTTCCAACCACACTCCAATACTCTTGTTTTGCAGCCTATTAAATTGGCCCGTTTAGTGTTTTTCCCCTCTTCTCTTTCATTGCGACCAGAGACAGGATAGTCAGTCACAGAGCGGCTCGGGCTCTGATGAGGACCATCCGGCTCGGAGAACACGGTGTTGTGTCTGTCTAACAGGCCTTTTTCCTACGGTGCAATGCCGCTCGCTGACTCTCTGGCTCGGATAATTGCTGTCTGGATCCTCCCAACTCAGCAGATTTCTCCCGAGTCGTAATGAGGAGAAAAAGTTGTTGTGTGCACACGTGTGTCTGCGTGTGATTGAGGTGTAGGCAGGTTGGGTGTACGGTAGGCATGAGCAGAGAGACATAAACAGCAGCACTGAGCACCAGAGCTAATCAAAGGATCCCTGTGGACTCCACCAGGGCTAAGGAAGTACAACTCTGCGCTGTTATTGAGCTGATTATCTGCTAGACAGCGGGAGCAGTGCTGCCTCGGCTTACCAGGTGGATTTCAACTGACGTGGAGTTTGCATAACGTGAAATACAAAGGGAATTTCAAAAAAATTCTGTCATACGCAGCGAGCAAACAATGGAGTTTACGCTAATTTAGCTTCAAGTCAGTCTTATCTGTGGAGGCTGATACTGAAATACCTGCCTAGTTACAATTAATACGGTGAATTATTTATAGTTCAGACCAAAATGATGTTTTTATGGGAAGGTGAATAAATATAATGTCTAGTTTAAGGACATTTCATGTGCCATGACTACGCATTTTATGTTTTTCGCATGACATTGAACGCAGCGTTCTCATTCCCAACATGTCACATTTGGAAACTATTTTGTTAGGTTTAGGAGAAGATCATGGTTAGGGCCAAAATAAGCATGTTCAGGGTTATGTAAATTCAGTTTTGCACATGAGTTGAGTAGTTAAGAAATAAGTCAGCTGTTGACTTTTGGAGCACTTGCTGAGCATCTAGTATTGCTGTGGCATAAAAGGACATACAAAAAGGAAAACATATGAATGGTAATAAAACACAAAACGCCGAGAGGAAATGGCATATTTTTGCTATTTGTTGATAAAAGGCTAATGAATGCAATTAAGCCAGATAACAAATGGCATAAACCTGCTGAATTTAAATTCTAGCTATGTTATTTATTTAACACTTACATTTTCTTGGTCTTTCTATTTAAAGTTTATATCCGTGTCAGTCTACCAAATGATATCTGGAATACTATGGCTGAAGACCTAGAATGAAGAAGCATGCTTAACTGAGTCAGAACAAAGATAAATGAGTGTGTGCTCAATAATATATTTCATTTTTGTGGTTTGCATTGAAGCATCATGGAGGGAGGTTTTCACTTGAAATCCTTGGAACTGATAATACTCCTGTTGAAGCTTTAGACAGGTGCCACAGCAAAAAAAAAAAACTATAGAGGAGACAGTTTTCATTAACTGTAACACTGCAACCTTTCCTTGTCTCAACCCTCCTTTGTAATTTACCCTTTCTACCCTACCCTGTCTCTGTAAACGGTCTTCCTCGCCGGTCCTCTCATTCCTGTGTTTCCATTAGTCCAATGCTTTATATGGGCTTGGCTAATGGGGGCCTGATTAATGGTGAGGGTTCAGCTCAAAGCCATTAGCTTCCCGACTCCCTCAGGACAGAGTTGAAGGATGCAGCGAGGGGTAAAGAAGGGGAAGTGGATAGGCAGAAGGAGGGGAAGTTTAGGGTGGGGCGCGGGATACACCAGGCATGAGGCCAACAGAGGATGAGAGACAGCGGGGCAGTGGAGGGTGGATGGAGACTGTGAAAAGTCAAAGTCAACATGGCCGGATCTATCAGGTATCAAATTATGTCTAACAGACACAAAGATGTAGAAGAAAACCTCCTGGCCTCACGAGACCCACTAATTCCTCTGCCAAAAAAAAAAGTTCACTTCCAATCCTCTCCAGCTTAATATGAGATGATTTGGAAAATTCTAAATGAAAGCCTCATTAAAAATGCATAGTACTTAAGACAGTGCTTTCATAGCCCAACTGCTCTCAGACGTCAAAGCCGTATCAGAATCTTTGGAATTATCTTTTGAAATACTGCAGCAACAGTTCAGGAGCCACAAGTCAGCAACAATGAAAGAACATATCTGCAGTTGGTGTGTATCGACACGGATTCATTTATGACGACTACCGCTTGGCCTAACAGATGCCTCTTCAGCTTCTGCAGATGGTCTCATCAGATAAAGCTTTTCTGACATCGCTCTTCCCTGTTTCGAAGTCTTGTCAGTTAATGAGCGCGGCAATTGGATTCATGCATCAAAGCCGCGCACCACCCAGGGCACACTGAGCCATCCTGCTGCGTTACAAGACCGTCCACGGGGCACACAAAGGCCGTTAACGTGATTTAACTCCATCACGGGACCGGGGGAGCCCGGCTAAGAAACATGCTACCGCTACAAAGACGAGCACAGGGGGCAAATTGGAACAGTGCTGATGTAGAGTAAATGGAACCAAGGAGGCCACCAGAGAGAGAGATTTCAAATATGCATATTATATCACATCATGTAAATTAGGCTTCAAATGGTGACATCATTTCCCACATACCGAGTCCCTTTATCACGGCTCACTTTGTGCAGTACTAAAAAGCCTGCATTCCTCAGAGATTGTAAGGAGATTTTAGGAAAGTGAGAAATGTTTCTTTCATAACTCATAATTATATTTTTTTTGTCTAAATAACATATGTTTTCTTGTCCATAACACATCATTTGCACGCCAGGGCCATTTCATCTGCTACCTTGGCCTGACGATTATGAGCTGCGGGACTCAGAAAGACGGTGGAGGGTGGAGCAGACTGCTGCTCGTCCCCTCTCGTTCCCTGTAATCACTCTTGGGTGAGAGTGGTGGCAGTGGTACTGATTGCAGTGTCACTCTCCTAAGACAGGAAGTGCAATGGCATTGATTGAGGGGCAGTTACAGTGTAAACTTATACCGCAACCTCATCTCACACATGAATCTGCTATGGACAAAACATGTGATATGTAAAGCCCTCCCTGTCTGTGGTGGCGTTGCACTGAGCAGGGACTGATCTGGACATGCCTGTCCACACTTGGGAGGGAGTCAACAGGATCCTCTCTTTCTGGCAGTGAGTGCTCATTGTAGTGGTGCCTTTAAAAAAAAAATGCACTTACTGTGCTTTGTTTGTATTGTGATAATTCATGTTTTGGAACAGATTACGGTGCACCTGCGAAATCATCATGAAAGCCATTCAGCAGAAAGTGAAACAGAAGGGAGCCTGCTGATTAGTAAAGGAGGGTATGAGCGAGCCAAAGAGAAGCTGGGAATAAAAATAATATAAAATAATATATACAGATTATAACAGCTGGCGTGGCAGCCACTGCACAGTTAATATTTTTATCTGAGGGAGGCGCGAGCCCACTGGCATGATGGAGTTTAGAGACCTCTGCAGGAAGTAGGATGAATGTGAGCCGAGGGCGGGGACAATCCATCAATTTAGGTTTGTTCATCTGAACAACAGATCCCATTTCATATCTCTGTAAATCACCAAAACTAAAAAAACGAGAGGACCAATCCACATGATGCAAAGTGACAAACGGAGAATAAAAAAAAAAGCTCCTGCATGGGTTGGGACACTTTCGGTAAATCATTTAGATTAAACTAAACAGGAAGCAGTGAAGCGCTACAGGCTGGGGGAGACACAAAAGACAAAAATATCAAGTGAAGAAAAAACAAAAACAGCAGAGAAAACCTTTTTGTAAACTTATGCTTATGGCGATATGAACTTTGACGGTAAGTGAAATTAAATGAAAAAATGTAAAAAAAAAAAATATATATATATATATATATAAAATAAGTATTTGACACGTCACCAATTTTCTCAGTAAATATATTTCTAAAAGTGCCATTGACATGAAATGTTCACCAGATGTCGGTAACAACCCAAGTAATCCATACATACAAACAAAACAAAACAAATAAGTTCGGAAATTAAGTTATGTGTAATAAAATTGAATGACACAGGGAAAAAGTATTGAACACGCTTACTGAAATTGATTTAATACTTCGTACAAAAGCCTTTGTTGGTAATGACACCTTCAAGACGCCTCCTGTATGGAGAAACTAGTCGCATGCATTGCTCAGGTGTGATTTTGGCCCATTCTTCCACACAAACAGTCTTCAAATCTTGAAGGTTCCGTGGGCCTCTTCTATGAACTCTGATCTTTAGTTCTTTCCATAGATTTTCTATTGGAAACAAGTCAGGTGATTGGCTGGGCCATTCTAGCAGCTTTATTTTCTTTCTCTGAAACCAATTGAGAGTTTCCTTGGCTCTGTGTTTGGGATCATTGTCTTGCTGAAATGTCCACCCTCGTTTCATCTTCATCATCCTGGTAGATGGCAGCAGATTTTTATCAAGAATGTCTCGGTACATTTTTCCAATCATCCTTCCTTCAATTATATGAAACTTGCCAGTGCCGTATGCTGAAAAACAGCCCCACACCATGATGTTCCCACCTCCAAACTTCACTGTTGGTATGGTGTTTTTGGGGTGATGTGCAGTGCCATTTGACCTCCAAACACGGTGTGTATTATGGCATCCAAAGAGTTCAATTTTGGTCTCATCTGACTAGACTATATTATCCCAGTATTTCACAGGCTTGTCTAAATGTTGTGCAGCAAACTTTAAATGAGCTTCAACATACTTTTTATTCAGCAATGGAGTATTGCGTGGTGAGCGTGCATACAGGCCACGGCGGTTGAGTGCATTACTTATTGTTTTCTTTGAAACAATTGTACCTGCTAATTCCAGGTCTTTCTGAAGCTCTCCACAAGTGGTCCTTGGCTCTTGGACAACTCTTCTGATAATTCTTTTCACTCCTCTGTCAGAAATCTTGCGAGTAACACCTGGTCGTGGCTGGTTTATGGTGAAATGATGTTCTTTACACTTCCGGATTATGGCCCCAACAGTGCTCACTGGAACATTCAGAAGTTTAGAAATCCTTCTGTAACCAATGCCATCAGTATGTTTTGCAACAATAAGGTTGCGAAGATCTTGAGAGAGCTCTTTGCTTTTTCCCATCATGAGATGTTTCTTGTGTGACACCTTGGTAATGAGACACCTTTTAATAGGCCATCAGTTGGGACTGAACCAGCTGATATTAATTTGCACTGACAAGGGGCATGATTGCTTTCTAATTACTGATAGATTTCAGCTGGTGTCTTGGCTTCCCATGCCTTTTTGCACCTCCCTTTCTTCATGTGTTCAATACTTTTTCCCTGTCATTCCATTTTATTACACAACTTAATTTCTGAACTTATTTGTTTTGTTTTCTTTGTATGTATGGATTACTTGGGTTGTTACCAACATCTGGTGAAAATGTCATGTCAATAGCACCTTTAGAAATATATTTACTGAGAAAAATGGTGACGTGTTCAATACTTATTTTACCTGCTGTATACACACGCATACACACGCATACATACAGGAATATGAAAAAAACTCCACTTTGTTTTTTTGTAGATTTTGTTCTTGATCAAAAATGCAGATGCTGACCGAAATTAAGTAAAATGAACTACACCGACCTACCTTAGAAAAACAAAGTAAGTACATAGCGTAACAGTGCTAGAACAAAAACTACTGCTGATACAAGAACATGTGCACTTGGCTTCCTTTCCTCTTCATGTCTTCATTGGGAGTTCAACCCGTGCTCTCTGCCCCGGGGAAACCTTGCTGTCTAATCAGGATTAATTGGCTTGCCTTTTGCCTAATAACACCTGGTGAACTGTGCGTCTGACATTTGTGTGGACTGACAGCTTTGCTCATTCCTCTCCCTGACCTTTCCCCATACGCAATTTTCCCCTTGGCGCAGGTCCGTTTTTCCTTCTCACCAACATGTCTACAGGTTCATTATCTTGTGCAGGCTTCCAGGCGCCTTAGAAAGCCACCGCATATGATAAGAAGCGGGTCGTCAAACCTCACAGAGCGGATGAATGTTAAGGCTCTATACGCTCTCTAAAGTGGCTCTGTGTCTGCAAATAAAGATCCTCTGATTATGTCAGGATGAACACAGGGCAGTAAACACTTAATCAATAAACAGATGATGATATAACACCCTGAACCAATGTTTAAAACTTGCTCTTTAACTAGATTAAATGCTTTCATCCTCTTCTAAACAAAACATATGGAGGATTTGGTATCTGAATAACACAGAGTATCTCCCACTGTAGTTCAGACTACATTAATTTGATGGCATCGCGCCTACATAAGCTCTGCTGCTTCTCAAAGGACAAACACAGAGATCTGCACAGAGCTAATGTTTTTGGTAATTTGGAGCAATTGCTTGAGTGAAATGAGTTCCAATAGGGGTTTTGATTGTGCTATCTAACAGGTCAGGTATTTACCTACCTGAATAGTGAGCCAGAGGAGAGAGGAGAGAGCCAGAGGAGAGAGAGGCATGCATTGACAGTAAATAGCCTTTTAGTGGTTAAGGGTGCATAATCAATTCTCTAACCAAAACGCCTTTTCAGTTGAATAAATGGAGTGCGTTGTATTGACCAACAGTTTTTCTGTTAGACACCATGATCACTGTGAGAAAATGCCACAGGAAGCAAGGAGGAAGTGAAGTGAAGGTTGTTTACTGTGAAGCAGTAAAAGCAGATTATGCTGAGTTTAGGCGTAGGACTATGCTTAATTTACATACTGTATATGCTATAGAATAGATGGAGCAGGTAAACACAACATGGATCCATCTAATGTGAAGAAAATGGAACAAAACATACAATAAAAAAAAAATTGGGGTTGAAAATTAAAGTTACAGTGCATTTTTATATTGCCCAATTCCTTATTGTTTCTTTTTATACACCGGGTGACTTGTAATTGACTCTTCACTATGTCCCGCCATTTGAACTCTGACTGGCCAATCATAGCGGAGCATCGGCCAGCTCCGACCACAATCCTACAACTCTCCGGCTTTGCTCCAGAGACCCCAATTGTTCCATATTTTTAGACTGTTTTTGTTAAGTTGGTGCTTGTCGTGGCTGTATCAATACTCATTATGTTTTCTACCTAAAAACCTGTTGGGCTAACATTAGAATTATGAGTATGTTAGCACACATTAACAAGCATTAGCATTTCTAGGCTACTGAATGTATACACATATAGCTGCTTTTGCTTTATAATGAGTGTAACAGTCAATAAAGTTTGACCCGGCTTTACAGGAACAGTGTTTGTCTCGATCGGTGCTGGTTCACATATACACTGGGATCTATAGACTGCTGCTTCTATCTATATCTTCTTAACCGGTTTTCTCTGCTGAATCAGTTTGACATGATGGATAAAGCTTTCAAACCTATATTTCAAACCTATATTCCAGACCCTTCCGTCTGTTTCTTTCTTAAACTCAGATTGTAGTTAGTGACAGTGTGTCCTCCATGGTAGCTCTGACAGCTTGACAGAATAGCAATAGGGGGCGGGACTTAGCAGAGTCATATGTCTTTTGTCTAGATTTGTGTCTATATCCGAAAGGCCTTTATCTTTTTACCCGTTCTCCGTACCACTAAAGCCCCTTTCAGGAGACAGCCAAGTCAAGATATAGTATTGTTACTGTAGTTATGTGTATTTTCATGTCATCTGTGACTCACTGCTGAGGACATATTGAGCAGATCAAGTCCGTGTCTCTCAATAACACACTTCAGGTATCCCTCGATAGCGACTGAGCGAGTATGTCCATTTCAAATGTCCAACGTCTGATGAACCGGTAGGCTGCTATTTTTCACAAAATGAAAGACTGGGGTCTTTTAGTATGAGTAATGTTTGCTGTAATTTACCATTTTGTACTTCACAGGCACTGCCTTCAAGGGATAAAACACAGCACAAAAAAAAGAGCCTTACACTTTGCTGGCACTTTATCTCAAGTCTTGTTTACCGACAGAAACTAAGCTGTACTGCCAAAACTCTAAACCAAACAAAATACAGACAGCCAGGTTATTGTGGTTGTAGGTTTCACATTACGATAAGTCAAATGCAACTCGTTTTTTTGTCACATGAATCATGAAGAGAGTCAAAATTAGCCGTTAAAATATAATTCAGTATTTTAACAGCAATGAAGAATGTTCTTTGCAGCTAGAGCATGAATCGTGCTGCTTTGCTGCTGAGAGAGAGAGAGAGAGAGAGAGAGAGAGAGAGAGAGAGAGAGAGAGAGAGAGAGAGAGAGAGAGAGGGAAACATGGCATTTCGATTAGCGAAAGAAAATCATTTAAAAAGGCTAAATGCATGTAATGACATTTTAATTTAATAAAGTAAAGTTAAAGGGACAAGTGGAGGTTGGTAGAAAGACCAAGAAAAAAAGGAGCATTTAAAAGGAGCAAGAAAAAATATGATTTTAGTGGCTTCTTTAAATTTGCCTATACTGCACAGTCAATTTCTGCCCTGTTCCTTTTTATATCATGTTTTAAAAAAGAGGAAGGACAACATAACCGGCTCAAAATGCCAATACTGGCCAATTAAGCAATCTGAAAGGGCTTTTTGAAATACATAAAGCCAATCAGCCCAGTTTTAGAAGGAGCGTACTCTGCTCTCGTGGTTATCATGCCTACAACGAGTAAGCATACACTACACACTGCATGACCCTGGGTTTCTTTATTCAGACCAGTCTTGCATGCGCATTTTGATTCCAAAGGAAACCAAATTACTGTTGCTGTGTCTGAGCCTGGCAGAGACTCTTTTTGCCTCAGGGCCTCCAACACAGAGCCTCTGACTGGTTGTCTGCAGTTCTCTGAGGGAGACTGTGTCTGCTGTGACTATATTCTATGGATACAGATTTGTGCGAGTTGTGTATTATGACGGCAGCATTGGGGGAGATGGGAGGCTAGTGTAGAATTCAGCACTAAAGGGGTGACGTTAAAAGGTTTAATTCTCAACATTTTTGGTTATTCTGATGAATTTGTTGAGATCAAGTGAGCTTTCACAATAATATTAATTGTAAGAAAATCCAGACCAGGGTCTCCAGGTTTATACACATGTTTATACATCATTTAGATTTTGCCACCATAAACTGGGATTTACGCAGTGTCTCAGACCTACTATGACCTATATATATATATATAGATAGTCCTTTTTAAAATATTATTACAATGATATCAATCTAACCAATATGACAATATATATATATATATAAAGGTGTAATTACTTAAATAATGCTGGCATTAATTGTTGCCCTAAAATGTCCTCCAGAATTCCTTAATCTTGAAATATCATTGGTGAGTGTGCTCAACAAAACACAATTTACTATGAATGTGTACTGTTCGATGGATAATGTATGGAACAAGCTGCATTTACCAGATTACCCAACTGAAACTTTCTAGGTTTATGTTTAGAAATGTAACAATAAGTGAAATAAATAAATGTTTCATATCTTTAAACTTCACGCCGGTATTGCTGATATTGGAATTATTGTTGGATTCAAACCACAATAAAAATAGGAAACTATGTCAGTGGAGCTGAAAGCACAGAGGTAATAAGGTGAAAAAAAAAATCATCATAGTATTCGGGTTCAAGTTATGTCATGCACTTAATTCTACGTAATATATAATCACACAATGCTGTGGGGACCTAGCACATTAAGACTTAATATTCTATTCAATTCGTGGCACATTCAGCTTAACATCACAACATCTCTAACCTAAGCAATGGCCCTGGTCGATACAGTACGAATGGTACAACAATCATGCCATGGCAGCCTGCATAATGACAATGATTCCACATAATGGCTTCACAATTATCTCCAAGGGTCACAGATTGCTGTGAAAGAGCAAGAACACATTAAAGAGAAGCACATTAAAGAAGTGCTTGTAGCTTGCAGTTAGCCAGGGGAGAGAGACTAGCTTCAAACTAATTAATTATTTAACCGAATGGCTACGGAGGGGGGGCACAGTAGGGGATAGGAATCATTGGAAAGCAAACACAGTGCTAGAAGGGTATTAGGATAGGCAGAGCAATTAGACAATGCTAAGAATACAGAGCTTATAGCTTGCATCATACAGGGGTGGTGGGTGTTCATTATCATGTGCATATGTTTGCACACATAAATAAGCCAAATAAATAAGATACTCAGTTGTACACCATGCTAATGTTCCAGAGATATACCTTAATAGAGCAAAGCAAAACTTCAACACCACCATAAACTTTGAAAAGGAGGATGGTTGGTCGCTGTGAAAGCTCTTGGGAAACCAAAACCACCCCATGTGGCTGTAAATCTAACCTGCAGGTGTGGCAGGGACCGAAAGAGAGTCATGAATCTCAGGCCGACAGAAATGTGTTGTTGCATATGAAGGGGCCGAAAAATGGCACAAGAGGGGGGGGGAAATAACAAATGAGGGGTGCGGCACGAGGCTTGTGAGAAGGATGCCTAAACCTAAAAGAGATGACTCCTCACTCAGCTTTTTTACTTTAGTGCCATAAGTGTAAACCATTGTACACCCTGAGTAAAAGCTGCAAATTTAAAAGGGTGCAAGTGTCACTCAACCAATGCCTTACTGCCACCGGAGATCCAGTAGCTCCTTCTGGGTTTACAACAGAAGTTTATGGTGTTGAGAAGCTGTCATACAAAAATAAACGGTGGACTCTAGCTAGTTTGAGTCCGTGGGGAGGTAGTACGTACAGTAGTAATTCCCTTTATCCCCTCACAACCACATAGGAGTTATTTCGCTAGTGTCCCAGTTAACTTCAGACAAGTTTCTCAAGGGGAAGCTCTCAGACAGGCAGAGGAGGATTTCAGCTCAAGTCACACTAATCTTATTGGAAATTCTCCCCTCTTTCCTATATCCCCAATTCATCACTGGGGTCATCAAAGGCTGAAGATATATATTGAGTCTACCATTAGATGGGGAATTTACAGTAGCAGAACATCAATAGATTGAGTTAGAAGTGAAAAGGATCATGACACATGGGGGGTTATCGCCTTAAAAGAAATCTGTAAAGACTAGGTAGAAACCTGGAATATGGCTGGACCTTGTATGGTCGATGTGCCAATATCCTTATCAGAGATTTTTCTCTTTCGGACATTAATGGGATTTGCAATCTTCACTGCAGAGTTTATCCTCAATAAACCAGATTCCAAATTAAAAAAAAAAGAAAGAATAACATTTTGGGTATTCCATTGCTGGAAAGTGAAAATTGGGGTCGGACAAAGAAAGAGGCAGAGCCCAGCTGACCTCATGTGTCTGCAGCAGCACACACCAAGTTCTGCCAGTAAGCCAGCTTGAATAAAGAAGGGTTATCGGCCCTGGGGCTTAGGGTCCCATTTGTAGAGGCACTGAGCTGGGCTTTTAGTCCAGCCTGCTCAGCCTACATGCAGCCTGAGTGAAGAGGATAATCATGGAGCTTTGGATCTCCAGTACTACGAAGACCCTGCATGATTCACTGTCTGCCCGGGCAAGTCAAACCAATCCCAGGCATGTCACTGGCCAGAGTCGTCCTAATGGTAGGAAAAAAATAAATATTGCCAATGAGTGATGAAGTCATTAAATGAAGCCGTGGGGGAAGAAAGAGATTGAGCTGGGCACCTGCGAGTTTGGCACAGGCTTTGCAATTTGTATATGTGCATATCAGTGACATGGGAACATGGGTAAGGCCGGAACCCATAAGTCTGTTCTACTATGGCAGGCCACCGGATGCTTAATGGAGTTCCCAAGCAATGCTTTACTATGGCTACCTGGAAGGTCTTTGTCGTAAGCACAATGTAAATATGTGAATAATCTGGTGGAGGATATTTTTCAATGTACAGCCTGTGTAGAAGCAGCATGTAAAGCCCAAGCTGAGTTTTTCTCTAGTGAAACAGAGTTTGCCTTTGTACCTTGACAGAATGAAATACTGCTTCACCATTATGAGTGAAACTATCAAAAAATGACTGAGACTAATCTTCAATAGCCTACTGAAATACAATATATTTCATCATTAAAGTATAAAGAAGATGTTAAGCAAGATGTTGGGCAAATTAATTCCCAGAAACTTGGGAAAGTTTGTGCTGACGTAATTATTATTGTCACAAAATGAATGGGAAGCACAAATAACTCTATAAATAGTACCTTCACGCCTGCCATAGCAAAATCATTAAAATGACTAATTACAGACACAGGAGATTTTTCTGAAAGTTACCTCAAGAAGTGTGACTTGTGGTCTGTGTCCTATTTTACAGGCTTTTCAAAAGGTAACTGGCCATTCGGAAACTTGGCCTTACCGATCGTATTTTGGCAGGCTGCGATTCTTTCACCATCCAAAATAAACGGCCCCTGCTCACCACTGGAAGGCATAACCGCTGAGGAAGACAGGAGCGTACCAGAGCAAGCAGGGAGGGGGGACTAAGAGCCAAATCAATTGGGAACCATTTCTGTGCTCTGAAATGAACATTTAACTAATAGGACTGTGAATGAAAAAAATAAAAAATAAAAAACGTATGGGGAAAAGAGACAGGGAGTATGTCTCTTTCCAGCTGTTTGCCACAAAGTGGATTTCTAAAGCACAATATGACAATATTTAATTTATTGAACAAACTGAAATGGTGGTTCTCTCTCAACATTAATAAGCTTTGATGGTGTGATGATGGGAATGTGTCTTTTAGCACTTGAAAACAGAACTAAATTCCGCAGTAAGAGGTTGATGATGAGTGAGTGAATGTCTTTAACGGAAAAAGCTTGTTTCCGAATTACGCCTTAATTGGAATATCCAAACGGAATACACAGATTTGTATACATGATCCATATCATATTCAGAATATTGTCATGTTCGGTATAAAATGGGATATTAGGGTGCATCTGAAAATAGTCATTGTTCCACTTTAATCCACAACATACAGCAATAACTACATACAAAGAAAACAAAACAAATAAATTCAGAAATTAAGTTATGTGTAATAAAATGGAATGACACAGGGAAAAAGTATTGAACACATGAAGAAAGGGAGGTGCAAAAAGGCATGGGAAGCCAAGACACCAGCTGAAATCTATCAGTAATTAGAAAGCAATCCTGCCCCTTGTCAGTGCAAATTAATATCAGCTGGTTCAGTCCCAACTGATGGCCTATTAAAAGGTGTCTCATTACCAAGGTGTCACACAAGAAACATCTCATGATGGGAAAAAGCAAAAAAAAAAGACCTTTGTAACCTTATTGTTGCAAAACATACTGATGGCATTGGTTACAGAAGGATTTCTAAACTTCTGAATGTTCCAGTGAGCACTGTTGGGGCCATAATACGGAAGTGGAAAGAACATCATTTCACCATAAACCGGCCACGACCAGGTGCTCCTCGCAAGATTTCTGACAGAAAAGTGAAAATAATTATCAGAAGAGTTGTCCAAGAGCCAAGGACCACTTGTGGAGAGCTTCAGAAAGACCTGGAATTAGCAGGTACAATTGTTTCAAAGAAAACAATAAGTAATGCACTCAACCGCCGTGGCCTGTATGCACGCTCACCACGCAAGACTCCATTGCTGAAGAAAAAGCATGTTGAAGCTCGTTTAAAGTTTGCTGCACAACATTTAGACAAGCCTGTGGAATACTGGGATAATATAGTCTAGTCAGATGAGACCAAAATTGAACTCTTTGGATGCCATAATACACACCATGTTTGGAGGTCAAATGGCACTGCACATCACCCCAAAAACACCATACCAACAGTGAAGTTTGGAGGTGGGAACATCATGGTGTGGGGCTGTTTTTCAGCATACGGCACTGGCAAACTTCATATAATTGAAGGAAGGATGAATGGAAAAATGTACCGATAAATTCTTGATAAAAATCTGCTGCCATCTACCAGGATGATGAAGATGAAACGAGGGTGGACATTTCAGCAAGACAATGATCCCAAACACACAGCCAAGGAAACTCTCAATTGGTTTCAGAGAAAGAAAATAAAGCTGCTAGAATAGCCCAGCCAATCACCTGACTTGAATCCAATAGAAAATCTGTGGAAAGAACTAAAGATCAGAGTTCATAGAAGAGGCCCACGGAACCTTCAAGATTTGAAGACTGTTTGTGTGGAAGAATGGGCCAAAATCACACCTGAGCAATGCACGGACTAGTGTCTCCATACAGGAGGCGTCTTGAAGCTGTCATTACCAACAAAGGCTTTTGTACGAAGTATTAAATACATTTCAGTAAGCGCGTTCAATACTTTTTCCCTGTGTCATTACATTTTATTACACATAACTTAATTTCTGAACTTATTCTTTTTGTTTTCTTTGTATGTATGGATTACTTGGGTTGTTACCGACATCTGGTGAAAATGTCATGTCAATAGCACCTTTAGAAATATATTTACTGAGAAAAATGGTGACGTGTTCAATACTTATTTTACCCGCTGTATACATGCCAAAAAAAGCAATATTCTTTCAAGGCTACTCAGCTGGAGTGAGTTTGCAGTCTTCTCTTCTCTGCCCTTCTGCTTCCTGTTTGTCATTGGACTTTGTAGGTGAAGCACTGCTCAGTCTTATCTGTGTGGTTGACAGCCTTGCTGTCAATGTCACCTCGCCCGTTGTGTATATCGAAACTTTAGCACAAAATACCAGTCACTTTTTCTCTACCTGCACTACCGACTTAAGAGGCTTCAACTTCTGAAAAAAAAGGCTTTATGGACTGTGCCGTTTCCTATGTTGGTGTGTCCATGTGTGTGCTGCCACAAGAAAAAGGTTGGCAATTGAGTGAAAGGCCAACATGTATTTGTGCTGACCTGACAGCAGCGCCACAAAGTGCTTAAAACGTGCAAGGTTAAAGGAAAAAAAATGGAGAAAATAAATGAAATAAGAAGGTTGATTTCTTTTCAGTGCTGAGGTTTTTTGTCCCAAAGAGGATCGGACCTCCCTAACTCTCATTACCCTAAAAAGGCTGACGAGGCAACGCATTGAAATGAGCAGAAAAATATTAGCACGCTCAATATCCATTAGTCCAAATAGCCCTGGAGAACAGAAAGAGTGCTTATCTTTAAATAAGCTCGAAGAACTCAACTAAGTGTGACAGGCAATTTACTGATCATAATAACGCAAGTGTGAAACATGACACTGTAACTGTAATAGCTATGTGACGTCTCCAACTGACAGCTCTATTTATAATGCCGTGCTGAGTTCGGAGGATGACTATTTTCTGACCAGTGTTCTGTTACTCTGAGAGCGCCGAGATGTCAATAAGATGGGTTTGACTGGTGGGAGCCATTGATCCAAAGCAGAGGAGAAGAAACAAGAGAAAGACACAGAAACAGAGAGGGGATGAGAGAGACAGAGAAAGATGGTAGGGACCAGACAAAAAAGCCAAACATATGGGGTGTCTAAGGCAGAAAAAAGTAACACTGCCACCCATTAATTCTGAATTTAAATGGCATTGGCATTGATAACAGGAACAGTGATGTCTTCATCTCGTATTGTGCCTAACCTTGGTGGATAATAACATAATAAATATGCAGATGCTCCAGATCAAAACCAACCAAACTTTCAATGATCGTAAAGAGCAGTTTAGACAATAGTTTTTTCCAAAAGTCTGAATTACGTAAACCATAGTCATAAATGAACTCTACAACTATGAGGCCAATGGATCCAATAGTATGCAAGATTACCGCTGGACAGACGGACATACACATGCATGCACACACACACGACAGAATGCATGATCTTCCCACAAACCATTGTATGGGTAAGAAGCCGTAAGCCAAGAGCAGACACTTGGAGGCTTATCCCAGGTGTATACCTGCATCAGCTTAGGCTAACCTGCTGTGTACTGGCTGGTACCACGGGTTTAATTAGCCGGTGTCATCTAAATGCCATGGCCCGTTCAGTAGTCCAGCTGTCATCACTGTTTATTTAGCTCCACTAGTCACTGCAATAGTTACTAGCTAGCAAACACTCTGTATGAAGAAACTTTTCATGAATCATTCTCCTTGACCTGTAGTTTCTTTTTAGGGGAAATAAAGCCTCCATGTCTGATCAGCTTGCTAGTACTCGTGATGACTGGTGTATTAGCCCACAGAAGATGGCAGTGGAATTGAAGCTAACTGGCCAAATGTCTGGCTCAGGAATCTTTTTGCATGTGATCAAGGAACCAATTGTTCTCAGTTGAATATCACAAGTCAGCCAATAAGCAAAACTACATGCACAGCATACATTCACACACACATGTGACACACTTTCTTCTTTTAATTAGGTGCAAAAAAGCATTACGTTCCGTTTGAAGGCTCCCTCACAAAGCAGGATGAGCTTAGTGGTGTTTTTCCTCAGCCAGTGATGGTCAGTCGTGTTGTGACTCAGCATTCTTCGGAGCGGCTCTGCATTCCTTTCATACAGTTCTTAAACTGCAGTCAGGAGCCTCCATCAAAGCAACGTGACTACCTTTGTAGCGCTGCCCTGCTCCACGTGTGATTAATATAACTTAACCTAGCTGCCCCTCAACGTACTGACTCAGCCTCTAATTAATAGAGGTAAAGTGGCAACTTTAAATCATACAATGATCAAAACGCTCTGTGCTCCAGGAGCTGGTAAAAATAAATCAATGATTAAAATAGATGAGAATTAACAAAAGAAACATCTCCGCACTCCCACCTTTGGACTATCATTAATTAATATAGTGACTGCAATTACACACATGCACTGTAAAAGCCAGCACTGTAATGTCTGGTTGTTATGAACCGTGATGGGATGGCATATTGAAGTACATTGAAACTATTAGTTTTTAAACTGGATTAAACAATTCAAATCAGCTGAGACATTCATCATTTCAATGAGCCTCTTTTTGACCGCAAAAACTTTCCCCAGGGATTAGGAATCTTTTGAGAAACTCATTGCATTTCGAATGTAGGGACCAGGTTCTAGAAAAAGTTCAAGTGACCTTTTACACACCCCAAGAGTGCCTGTACTTTCCGAAAGTACGGGAACTTTCAGGGTCGGGTTAGCAGGAATGACCATCACTGATTGGTCAAACACACACAGCGCCGCTGCTTCCATTTCTTACTTTTTCATTCATACCGCACAGCATTTCTCTCTGTTGGATAACAATTAAAAGTAAAGTTGGGCTTTGTTTTCATCTAATTAAAAAAAATGACGGAGAGAAAGAGAGAAAGACTAGCGAGTAAACTGAGAGGATTAGCGGTAGAAGGATAAAATACAGCACAACAGTAATGTGAATAAGAGAAAAAAGTTAATTTCTGATTGTCTCATGGCGGTTACGTTCTAAAGCACAAATAATTGACCATCTCACTCAACAGATGATTAATTGTGGAGACAGACGCTCTTAGTTTCATTTTCTTTCTCTGCAATTAATGCATTACAACACGCATCAGTAAATACCATGGAGCAGTAAATGTCATTGCAGTGAGACAAAACCCAGGTTAATTGTTTTTTAGATGAATCGGGCCAATTCAGACTTGAGGTCTGAGGCGGTCTGGTTTGTCTGCATGACGAAACATTTTGCCATCCGTCACTGTCCAAAGGGGTCAATGCTGACCCTATGTGGACGTCTGCGTTCAGTCGTGGAACTAAACGAATAGCAAAACACTGAGTGTGCATGCTCCAGTTTCATTTTCAGGAGTTGAGCTAGTAGATCCACGGACATTAATATAATTCACCATTAAAGTTCAGCCAAATGGAGTTGGCAAACAACTTTATGCTTCATTCCTGCTACCAACTGGAATGGAGTGTGGATCAGGAAACGCAGATGTCGAACACCAGACTGAAGCGGCCCCTCAATTGTAGTATGAATGGAATTGCATGCGCATTAGCGTGAATGGTACAAGTCCACAGTGGAAAGTATGTTGTAAATGGAGACTGCTAAGGTAACACAGCTGAAGGAACCCTTTAGTTCTTTGAAAGTAGTCCGGGGACTAAACCTCTCAGTAGTTACGTGGCTACAGACTGTTTTGAAGAGGTTGTAACATAAGTGCATGTTTTTGTGCCTCTGAACAAACATCCACACAGCAATGAGAACACTGTTTTTGTGTCACTTTGCCCCTGATGATAAGAGCTGTGTTTAAAGGTTTTTGTTTTTTTTGTACATGAAGAGCTGCTCTCTACTGAACCATCGTGCTGCTGATTACCCTGAAGGTATGACATGCTACCTCACCCGTCCGTACAGCATGCACCATTGTTTTGATGTGCAAATGTTAAGTAATAACCACTGTAGCCTGGTGATTACGATGTCTGACAAAATCTCAAGACACTCAAATGTTATGGCTTGCGGCATATTTTGTTTTATGTTTATACACAAACAGATCCCTAACATACAAAACCCATACGCACACACATTTACACTACACACAGCCCAGCCTGAGGCACACTGGACCTCACAGGTACCTCCGACCTGCTGAGGTCCATGGAGCCTCTTCTGCAGCCTGATGTCAATAAGGTGGTTTGGTCAGTAATGCAGCTAGTGGTGAGTGAGATGTTGATCAGTTATCGTTATTTATTGGAAATATGGCACAAAGATTAATATGCGTACTGTGTCAAAGTGTGGTTGGCATTGCCTTTGCTGCAGAATAAGATCCCGTCGGATCACTGAAGTCATATTCTTACATGTGGATATTTTAAGTATTTTGCGTGGGCGTGTTCAAAATGCAGAGAGCTACGGCTGCACATTCTGACATAAAATAGAAACTATGCATAAATAAAGCACTTCAAGACAGCCCTTGTAAGTTGCTGCATACACGAGCAGTAACGCTGGCTGCCTTGATGAACCTGGGGACGAGGCAGAGCCGACCCATTCATGGCGTGATGAATGGAGAGATGGATTTGGGCTCCAGTGCGAGATGTGAAACATCAATAGAACGACACTGGTTGCTCCAAGACCGGCAATATTGAGTCAGGTACCGTGTGCCTGCAGCTCGGAGGACATCCAAATGGGTCTGGACTCTAAATGGACATGATGCAACTTTGCTTATTTTGAGTGCAGGCACACTTCCCCTCGGCTGTGCTCAAGCGCTCCCCTGGCGGATTCATCATAATGCACTCTGCCACCTAGTTTCTTTTTACCAAATAGCTCTCCTACTCTGAAGTGTGTGCCTGTACGATCCTCGCCTTTTGAGGCCACCGCGACTTTAGAAATATTGGAATGAATGTCATCAAGAAAAAATACAGACAGAAGCAAAAAAAAAAATAACATCCGTCTGACTGCTCAATCATGCGTCCATTCGTCCACATGCCTAACACCTGATCTAGCAAATCTATAAGGACATGGAAGGTTACCACATAGAGCTTCATCTGCAAACGCCAACAAGGTCTCCTTCCTCCTCCTCCTCCTCCTAATGCTGACAAATGGATGGAGCATGCCAGTAGTGGACTAGAGAGGTGCTGAGACACCAGCTAGTCATCCATCTGCTCTAGTCCCTCGGGACTGGCTTCACTGTGGCAGAGGTCACAAACTCGCTGGCTCAACCACACTTTCCTGACACATGTCCACTTCCTCTGCAGCTAACCCCCCCGAAATCCCTTTCCCTAATATCATCTCAACTGTGGTCTTTCTTGAAACTAACAATGGCAGGTTAGGTTTGGACTGAATTTAGCACCAGGGACAGCTCCCTAGAACACTCCTCAGCTCCTTTCTTCATGGCTGAAGGCAGGTTCAGCATGGCTCAATGACAGAGGAGGACACAAAAAAACAGGAAGGCCTTCCTCATATAATGCACTTCATGACAGCAGGATACACAAGGGATATAAAATACTTTGAGGAAAACAAATCATAATACATAATATAATGAATGTGTTTATAATGGTCTCATTATCTGTCATTGAGAGGCTGAAGGTTAATGATGTTTTCAACTTATGAAATACTGTGGAGCAATTACAACTGATGAAATCTATTTCTCTTAATTTAATAATTACAATTATTCATATATTCAAAATTATAATTTGTTTTTCTTCTGTAAATATAGTGAAATTTGTTAACACCGGCATTTAACAAGTTCAACATGGATTTATCTTGTGTTTTTCCATTTCAAAATAATTAACTGCTCCTAATCTTTTTTTTGTTGGTGTGATGGATAAAGTAATCTTTCGTGCTTAAATAAAAACCAGCAGGCATATGTTTTATATAATTTGCTATAATTTGCTAGTATCACAGCTCGCATCTATATTTAGATTTATACATCCACAGGCATGTCTTTTGCTTTATTTTGTTGCCATGGAGTCTTTTTCCTGAAAATCATTTGTATTGCATTGATGTTGGTTAATGGGTTAAAGGCAGTATGAATAGATTTTACCTGACGTTAATGGGACTTGCATGCTTCACTTTGCATGTGAGCCCGATACCTTGCTGCATATATGCTTGTGGTGGTGATTAACTGAGAGACAGAAACATACATACAGAGTTGATGCTGTATAGTTTGCCAAACAATTGTAAATTGTCCCCCCTAATGCACATAGGGACACACACATTCTCTCCTTCACCAACACACACTGAACTCACTGAGCCGGTTGCTCCTGACTGACAGAATAATCAGTGATTAAAAACTTCGGAGATTTCATCCACTGGAGAATAGATCAAAAAGCATACTACACACAAGATTAATCAATTCATGTGTCAAAAATGCAGCGTGTGTGTATGTGTGTGTGAAAGAGGAAATCATTACAAACACCTGAATCTGTGCAACAAGCAGAGAAGGGTGGGAACAACATCAGTTTATTTAATTCCCATTCCTGTTACATTTGACATTGAAATGAGAAGTATTTGGGTGTTGCATCATTATCAGGTGATACCTTGTGACTTATCTTGGCGCCTCGCGTGATACATTTTATATCCGTTTCATCATCACCTCTCAAATGACGAGAGGTTAAATAAAGAGGCGCAAAGCCTTCTGGCACATTCAGACAAAAGTTTAGATGCATCTAAACAAATAAAAAAGCATGCATGTGGTGAGAGAGGAAGAACACTTAATCCATATTTATTGCGTTACCAGATTAAAGGTAAATGGTGGTAGTGATTTAACAGATCACTGTTCTTATGAGCCCATGGCAAACAGAATCAGTTAAAAATGAGAAAAAAAACCTCTCCATGAGAAGGCAAATAACCTTGGCTTTGAAGCCTCAAAAAACAAACAACTCCAGTTGCATATTTCATATTCAGTTTCCTTGGCTTCGCTGTCTGTGTTTGGGGTTTTTATTAGTATTCAGGCTAGCGCGGATGGCCGGAGAATGCATATTGGTTTTCCTCTAACTAGTGCTACCACAGAACTGTTGTGTAGTCCTTGTTTCTATTTCTGTATCCCTCCCTCAGCCACTATCACACACATACTTGTTGTGGACCTCTTAATTACTTCCTGACTGGCTAATTGACATATAATCAGTGGCTTACCTTAGCCTCCAACATGCAAATCCCCCAAAAAATCCTTGTGGAAAGCAACCCCCTTCAGGCAACCAAACACTGCTTTTGAGTCATCGGCCTGCATCACATGACATGTTCCTATCAATTAGGGAAGTTGTTTTCCATGTCCAAGGGCAAAGGGTGGGAATCATTTGGGGGAGCGCACAACACAGAGGCAACATGTTTTCAGTGTCACTGCACGCCAGCTTGTCTCAGTCACTAAGGCTGGGATGTACTCTGCAGGGATCTTCGCTACCCCAGAGAGCTGGTTTGGTTGTTAAACAGGCAAACAAGTTTCTCAGCGTCTCGCGGCTGTAAGAATGAAAGCAAGCTACAGAGCACTCTAGAGCTGTGCTCATAGGGAGCTACAAAATGACTTGTAGGCAAAAGAAATACTGGGAATGTGGAGTAACCAATAGTAACTGTAGCGAGGGTGGAAAGGCCTGAAGTGACTAACAACCCGAGACATTCATTATCCCCCCTCTCTGATATTTCATCTCTACAGAGAAGGTTTCAATACACTTAAGCGTTCTTCCTTCAGTCGTAAAGGCGTCAATGCTGACACTCCACAGGCTGAGAGGAAGATCTCAAGTCAGCCCGGGAAATACGAACCAATGAATACCCTCCTTCCTCACCTCCCCCTCTCTTTTCTAGCTGATAACGCGACATCTGGAAAAGCAAACCTGAAGGGATGCACTCAAGCATGCCTTTCGTTTGTATGTGTAAACAACAGCCAGGAACTAAACCAAAAAGCTAACAGAGGTCAAAGCAATAAATCACTTGGCTCAAGAGAACAGGAACCACACTACCCATCTCTGCAATTATTCCTTGTATCCCTGTATAATACTGCATAAGTCTGTGAAACATTCAATAACCCCAACCAAAGAATTTCCCATTTGATTTCAGCATAATGCGTCTTTCTCGCGTAGTTGTGGAGTGGAAAACAGTCAAATTCATTTTCATATATTTCAGATCGGACTCATCATGTGACCATATTGCCCTCCAGTGGTCAATTGGAAATAACGCATATCGGACATGCATGACCTCTGTTAATCCTGTATACCAAATGTATGTAACTGAAATTCCATCTCTGTATCCGTACAAGTGTGTAAGGTCTGTTAAACTCATAGTGAAGAAAAGTATGTGGGTTATTTGTTTAAAATGTTAGATTAGTCAATTTACTAAACCAGACCGCTGACACTAGGGACAAAGGAATCCCAAATCTTGACAAAAACAGAGCCATAAAATCAAGCCACACCCTGGGACCCGACACCTATCTTGAACAGATAAAACCAGGAGATTTGCTTTGTTCACTCTTTTATTCCTCTTGTCCTCTTCGTTTTTGTCCGTGTTAGGCGTCTTGTTAAGTGTTATTTTATTTTAGAACAGCAGCTTTGCCAGTATTTTTCCTCCTCAAACTCCTTGGAGCATCTTAGAATCATTCTTTTAAACAAGCCTTATTTTTAGTGAACATCTGTTGATCTCGTGAGACATCAACTTTAATTATTATCGTTTAGGCCAAAACGAGATTAGTTGGTGACTATCAACGAGTAGCCTCAGTTATCGAACTATTCAGAGCTATATCCCTCTCCACACACCGGACCGGATCCAACGCCCGTCTTGAAGCAAGACACAAAGAATTCAGAGACTTTTGCCTGCTGACGGAGGGAGAACCCCGGAGACAACGGAGAGCCAGCGGACAGCCACAGGTCTGTGAACCATCACCTTCACCCTCTTCACCTCCGACGGACCGGAGAGTCCGACGGCAGAGCTGATACCACCAGGACCGCTGAAGCAACGGCAGAGACCCGCAAAAGGCATCCGGACCCCTCGGCACAAAGTAGGAACATCTCAACCGTACTGTGATCCAGAGTTGGTGTAGGAGATATAGAAGCTCTGAATAATAATATAGGTTGACCAGATAGAGCAGTGATAGGAGAAAGAGGAGACCTCAACTTTTCTTCACTATTTGATATAATATTGCCTGATTATTTGAAACCCATTCATTCATGTTTTGTATTGTTCTTTAATTATTAATCTTGTCATCCATTCATTTAATTCCCTTTTTAATAAATTACCCATATATCGCCAAGCCGTTGTCTGTCATATTGATTCAAAAGGTTGGAGCTATAAGGTCACTGAAATCAGGACTTACGCCTGAAATATTGAGACTGGATAATTTGTCACCAAATTATTGATCATATTTTAATTTTTATTTCTTCTATTCAGAAGTGGTGCGACGCAATTTTTATCGTAAGCAATATTTTATTTTAACGTAGTCATAAACAACGCTACATCACCAAGCAAGGTAAACAAATATCACCGGATATTAAATATCGACGGGTCATCTATGGTGTTTTTCAGCAGAAGACATGGTCACAAACACAGGTTCCAAGGGTTTTTCTAAGCAGAGAGGTGTTTGATTTTAAGCCTGCCTAATTAATGCCACAATGCAAATGACACATATGCACAATGTCTAGCGCAACAATGATCTGGATATAAGCTGAAACTATCATATAGTGGCTTGTTGCTGCACCCAACGACATCCATCCATCTACGCTGCTGGGGTCTTCCCTCCGTAAGTCCTTACACATTGCGATGGGGTTGTTTTGTAAAACATGACTTGGTAAATTGGTCAACTAAGATCAGTTGATTGCAGCTCTTGTCAAAGCAAGTACCCAAGTCAAGACTCTAGTCCTTGGATGTAAATCCAAGAGGGATCACATGTCTTCATTGGCAAAGTGCAGATCTACCAATTCCAGTAATGATTGGAAGAGACAGAATAGTAGGGAGGAGGATGATGGGGAGTGGAGTGGGGTGTAAGGTGAGAAAAACACATTTTTCTTTAATAATTGAAAGTGAACACTTAGTGAGTAATTGACATACAAATGTTCATTCTGTGGGTGAAGTGTTGGACCCAGCCATTAAAAGGGCTATGTACAAAAACACTCAAATCATTTGAAAAATACTTTAAACATTTCCCACCAGCTATCCTTTTGCTTATGAAAGACTTGTCAGCTGACTTGGACTTGTCTGGATCGACTGGTGTCTTGGTGCACGCCCCAAATAACTGCTATTATGCAAACGCAGCAAAATCAACTCTGGAAATGGACAACCGTACCAACAGGCTATAATTGTCACATGGGCTCTTAATAAATGTGATGCATTTTACTCTGAGGTGAGTGCATAAATGTTGTCTTTTGTGAATTTTCTCAGTAATTTACATCCAAAGGTATCAAACTATCTCAACGCTAACAACTTGAGCTCACTCTCTGTCCGCACGGTAACTCTGTTTAAATGAATAGAAAGTGAACGTGGGCACTCTCCCTTTGTAAACACGGTCTTATCGTCCTGCTCCGCTGAAGCCTCCCCTTTGTTTATCTCCAGCGCTGGTAATGGGACATAGTAATTTCTCATTTGTAACAATATCAAAAAGCAATTACAAGCCTGTGACTAAAAGCCACAGAACAATGTCCACCATCAATCATCTGAGAGGGGGAGGCAGAGCGCATGAAGGCATTTCAACCCGCTTATTTCCCCTGCTTCGTGCTCTGGTATTTGTGCTCAGCTGAACTTGTATCCCGCTTTATGGCTGCTTGGGTGCCACCGTGAAAGGGCAAAAACCTGTTGCAGATAGCCAGCTAATCATTGGCCTTATTTACCAAGTTAAAATGTCACTATCCGAACGCTGGAATCCAAACGCTGGGCTTTAAACACACAGTTTTACCAGCTTCCATCAAGCCTTGTTCTTTATGCCCTCATCTCTGGAAGCATGCATCGCCGTTTGTGATAGCGTCAAGAAGCAGACACGTTTCAAAGATGTCTCTGTATGGAGATGCCAGAGGTGTCATTTTCAATTTGCTATTGGCGTTTCTTTAATCCCACTCAGTCCACACTTAACAGATCTGGATATTAAATTAATCTTGGTGTCAGAGATTGATCGCTGCCTCCTCGGGTCAGTATTGACACCTGCAAATCATATTTTACAGCTTGTACGTGACACTAACTTCTAATTTGTGTACAGGAAACACACTGTACACACACTTAGTCTAAGCCCCACATGGCTAAGGCCTCAGCCTCCACAGCAGGTTGCATATTTTAAAATGCAGCATTGACCCAGGGCTATTCTTTATCGATCATCATGGCACTAAATCGAGAATAGAGACCCCGGTGTCTCTCAAACCATCCTCCATGTCGGCCTCTGACATTTTCTCAGCCCTGGGCATGTATTGACAGCATACTCCCCTCCCCCCTCCCTATGCCAACTCTCCTCCTCCTCCATGCACATATACTGTACACCCCTGTGGGCCGGGCTCATCAAGAGCAGGGGGAGGGTGTCCACAGTTGATCGGTAAATGTGTTTGTGTCCTTCTGTGTCCGTGTCGCTTAGACAAAAAGCTTAGAAAGAAAGAAAGAAAGAAAGAAAGAAAGAAAGAAAGAAAGAGAGAGAGAACAGAGGTGGAAAGTGAAAGAGAGAGAGGGGGACAAGAGATGCAAGAGGGGTAGCAAATCTTAAAAGAGAGAAGGGGGGTGATTAAAGGGAAGGAGAGGGTGGTGTTAGGGATCCACCGTGGGGAGGGCGAGGCCAACTGTGTGTTCGGTGTCAGCAGCAGTGTTTTATGCCATTAGTGCCGGTCAAAAGGTGGCAGCACTGAACACAATGTCATGGAGTGGCCTGCAGGAAGGTCAGGCCACACACACACACACACACACACACACACACACACTCTGACACTTTCTCTCTCACACGCACATGGTTGCTCCGTGGAGAGGGTTTTTTGCCTGCTGTACACCGTCCACAGTGATGGCTCTTTGATGGAATTTGATGCCGGTGTATTGTGAGCTTTATTGGAACTGGCAAGGGCACCCATGCATTTTAATGCTTCTCTTTTCCACTACTTTGCGGTTGTCTCTCTCTCCCTCTCATTCCTGCCTCCCTCTGGCTTAGTTTTTTTTTTTTCTCCATTTCTCTATTGAACAAGCAAAGACAGAGGGATTATGCTGATAAATTCAACAAAGACAAGCTTAAAGACTGAGTCAGAGGACATGGGAGTGAATGTGCGTGCACATGCATGTGCACATGCAAAGAAAAGTGTGTGAGCATGTGTCTACATTTGTGCGTCTTTGCGGGGGGTGGGGGCTACGTGTCTCTTCGTACATGCTTTTTGCACTCCCGCTGCAATCAAGCACATTTCTTTTTCACGCAAACTCTCCTTTGAAGTTGCTGCCGCCGTCACCCAACCTTTCCCAGTGCAGAGGTTCCTTTGGGAGACCGAGACGGAAAACTTGACCGACTTAAACTCAGAGATTTTAGCTGCAGAAACGACACACCAACATCCTGCTGACTCTGAAGGCAGTGTGTCATCTGACAAAAGCAGAACCTCACAAAAAAAAAAAAACTTGCTCGAGCTGGAGACGGTGAGGATTTGATGTAAGACAAAGCTCTATCCGTGGAACCTCACTCTGCACAGCAGGGTGGGAGGAAGTGGATGGAAATAGATGAGGAGAGGGTACCAGTACCCGGGAGTGAATGAAGAAGTATCCATATTCCTTTACATTAGTAAAAGTACTAAAAACACACTTTAAACCAAAGGTTGTTATCCACAAGTGCTCGATTTTAGTAGTAATCATAGTTGTCAATTTATTGCCAAAACGATAAATCTTTTTTCCCCACAATGAAACAATGATCAGTTCTCATAACAAAATGTTAACGAGTCGACTTGTCTGTGAAACCCCGAAATCCCAGTATCAAAAGTACTCAATGCTGGAAAAATGGCCCATGTAACTGTTAAACTTTTAAATATAAAATTGTAAGATTGTTTTTCCTCATGCATTGTCTTTGGAGCTGTTTTCTACTCTTGTAATGGGTCTAGATGGAATATATTCCTATTTATTGTGTACATGAATGCAGCTCATGATTATTTTCAATAAAGTCATTATTTAGAATTTTTTGTTTGGTTGGTAAAAACTCGATAATAGTGAGACATGGCGTCAAAAGTTCCTTGACAATGCTTGTTTTTAACCAACCAATGTCCTACAATTTAAACATTTTGAGCCAGTGCTTTATACTAAATTATAATGTAATTAAGAAAATGCTTTGTTAATGCTCTGTATAAATTGAACTATTTCATCTGACCCTTTAAAATCGCCTATTTGGATCTCATGTTATCTCTCTGGTTATGTTGGAGTACTGCAGGTCTGGAAGTGCATGATGCCTTATCAGTTTTTGGCATAAGAATGGTCAAATGCCTCCTGCTATCAACTAAACATATGATGATGAGCTATACACTGATGGTTACATCTGAAAAGAGAAACTGGACCATGATTTCAGCACATTTTTATAATACGAACCCTTTATTTGATTATCACAAGAAGTTACCTATGTTTCTCCATGTGCAGTCACGTGAAAATAACTGCTTCACATCTAATTGCAATTCCTAAAATGAGACAACACAGAATCAAACATAAGCATCCTGCAAAACAAGACATATTTTAATAACTAACTTTTTATAACTGACTTTATATTGAGTCACTATTTGTTGTTGTTTTTACAAAAAACATCTCAACTGTCTCTATGCACTTTTTCAGCATCCCTTTTGTTTTTCTTGCTCTATTGGTTACAATTGCCAGCACTGTAAATCTAAACTCATAGGTGGATGTTAGTGTTATAGGACTACGGGTCAACAAACACACTTCAAAACACATGGAGAGAACCAGCAGCCAAATGGACTCAGCTGAATAGGAGACCGCTGTCTCTCCCCCCTTTCTCTCTCTCTCTCTCTATACTTTCACTCTCCCTCCCAGGGGGCATGCACAATGTTATTTTGGCTTCGAAAAACGCCTGCAAATGGAGGTGACAGAAAATAAAGAAAAAGCGTGCCAGCTCTTTTCATGGGAAGCAGGATGTGCCTCTGCATGTCTGGGCATGAGAATACTGGTCGTGTTTTCCAAGTGTGTGTGTGTGTTTATCTGCAGTATGTCTGCATGGCCGCATGTCAATATCTGTAATTCTGTGGGTAAATGCATGTGGAGATATGTGACTTCCTGTTCCTGCATATCTCCATCAAAATGAAACACTTTGGTAAATGAGCAGCACGTTTCCATTTGTGGCAGCTCATTATACTCGCCCCCTGCCCTTGCTATCTCTCACTCTGGCCCGAGGACAGCTCCACTCCCAGGACATTCCTTCACAATCCTATCCCGGAATCTACGCAATCAATGTGCACTGGCTACTTTTTAATTATGCAATTCATCCTCTCCACAAGCCATCTCCATCCCAATCCCCCCCCCCCCCCCCACACCCTCATTTCTCTCTATTTCTGCAGCCATTTTCTCTTTGTTTCTCCAATTTCTTCCCCTTTTAATGATTATCCCCACAGTGACTGAGTGCACGAAAGCGAGCCAGCACACATACGCAGACCTCTGCTTCTCAGCCAATGCCTAACAGTCTCATTTAGGCACATCATTAATAATTTACTACCTGTTTGCCAGGCAAACCTTGGCATCCTTCTGCACAAATAAAGCCTCCTAGGAACTACAGTGGCGAGTTTAGGCACAGCAGTGCAATGTGCTACAAAGAGGGGAACAAAACAGTTAGAAAACCAGGTAATAAATGTGTGGTGAGGAGAAGTTGAGGGGATCAAAGTGTCAGTGACATTGGTGAGGTGAACGCCATTAAGTCTGGTTTGACCTGGAGTCAGAGCTATCTGTTTGTGAGTAAAGACAGGGCACAGGATACATCCCAGCCTGTCTGATATTCTAGAGACTTTACTCTAATGATTTACTTCCATCCATTCTCTTTATTATAAATTCAAATCACCGATAAGATTTTAACTACAAAAAACAGCTACTTTCCCAAGAGCTGCATCTACATGCTATTATTAGATCTCTACAATCACCATATAAGCCTTGACTCCTCCAACAGCTCTGTTTAAACATCCAGTCCTAGTCAGAATGAGAGAGAGAGAGGAAGACCATAAATTATCAAGAGGGAGAGCCAATAAGTCACGTCGTTTTTTGGGATAATCAAATCAAAGCAGAAAAGAGCAATCAGCAATTTGGTGCTTTGGTCCCTTTTGACCAAATGCTACGATACGACTGGGTGTTTGTGTCTTCGACTCAAACCTTTTTCAAAAACAATTATATAACCTCAAAACTGCAGAGATGCCAACTTAAAAGTGAGACTTCCTATCTCACTGCTTGATAAGGTGAAAGAGATAAATCACCTTGAAAGTAGAAACAGACAAAATGCAGAGAAAAATCGAGGCAAAGGCCAAAACAATAAGGAAATACTTGTGACTTAATTTTTTTTAGAAGAAAACAACATGCTGATTTGAGATTTATAATTTTTTTATTGTCAATTTATGACTTCTCGGAATATTACCAGCCAGTATTTTTTTTAAGGGCAGATCACTGATTACCATATATAAAGGAGGTAAGTGGAAGTGATATGAAAATGAGCACAGTGGAGTGGATTCCACTAGAGCCCAGCTAAGATGGATTCCACCGGAGCAGAGTGCCTCGCTCTCCTGCACACACACGTAACTTATCTCTCTCTCTCACACCTTACTTCTCACACACACACACACTCACACTCACACACACACACACACACAAAATGAATTAAACTAGGGTAGAGAGGGCGTCCAAAGCCTGAGTGATTTCTCAGAGCTTGGCCTACGTACTGCTTCTTAAACTCAAATCACCTGCTCTTTCTTATCTCATCTCTTTCTTATCTTTTCTCACACTCACTTTTGCCTTCCCCCAACACACATACAAAAACTTAGATGTGACCAGTACTATAACACTATGGGACAAATGGCAATAATAAAAGGAGAGAGTGTAAAAAAAAGTAATGAGTAAGGTTAGAGTAAAATTGTGTGGAGAAATGGAGGAAAAAGGTGTGGGAGGAGGAAAAGATTCAGGGGATTGAATCAGAGAATATTGCAGGCTCGTACTATCTAAAAGCAAGGTTACCATTGGTGGATGTGTGTGCTCTCTGCTGATTGGTGCTCCTCTTTCCCACTGCACCGCTGGTTCTCTGGAGATCATGACAAGCGAGGGCACGATCCCCTCCTCCTCCCACAGTACGGATCTCCTCTCCCCCTTCTCTCTCACTCTCATCGTTCCTTGTCCACTTCTCTCTCACTAACACACATTTCTTTTTTAAACTTTTTTGATTGTCTAGGCAAAAACAATATATTATTAAAAGAAACCATTTGTACTTGATAAGCAAAGTAGGCATGACACCTTGTTGTAACGCTGTTTCTAAAGATAGCCATACGCCAAGCTGTCACATTTCATTGCCATCAGGTTATATTAATTTCCTATAATCACATGGGAATGGCAGCCATCACCACCACCTTGTCCATGTTCATCATGACTATTTGTTATATAAACTGGATGGTAAAGCTGTTCTCCTTACAGATGACTAGAATCTGACCAATAAATCAGCCTTGTTGATATATTTGTCCATATTAGCTTATACATAACACAAAGTTGGAGTGCAGATGTGCCAACAAGAAGGCCACCTTCATTTTATGAAAGTAAAAAGGATATGCTGATTTATTAAGAATAATATTTAGTCACATTGTCTGTTGCTGTATGCAAACACAGCAATCAAAATCCCCCCTCCCCTCTGGCTCATTGCTGCATATTATACCTTTGATTGTAACATTTTGATCCCCTTAAAATGTTTTATTCAGCTTAGCTCCACCCTTTACCCTACTTAACTGGGTAACAAACATACTTACATTAACCCGACACGCAATATTTTCCTAAACCTAACAAAGCAGTCTTGTTGACTAAACCTAACAAGTGGTTTATTGTGAAGATTTAAAAGACAGTGTATGCATGTGCAGGAGCAGAACGGACGTCAGAGGGTTACCTATTGTCTCTTCGAAGGTGAAATGATTCTTTCTCCCACCGCTCTCTACCTCCCCCCTTTGTCTGCTTTTTTAAAAAGACATACCAGCTGCAGTTACCATACGCTCCTCACTGGCTTTTCTCCCTGTGTTCACAGTTTCACTGCTGTGATGAATCACTGCCATACAGGAGGAGGAGGGTAGAGGGAGAGAGGGAGAGAGCGAGAGAGAGAGCGAGAGCGAGAGAGAGAGAGAAGACGTAGAGGGAGGTTCTGGGAGGGGAATTCAGAGCACTGCTAGCACACACAACATAGCCAGGAACAACCGAGCCGGAAATATCCAGACGGTGTCCGCATCCCCTCTGAGGTGGATAACAGTTCACTCCTGGCTTCAGTGTGTCACCAATGTCTCTCGAGTGACCACTTATGATTGGATTGAGCTTCCAGGCTTCATAGTTTCCATGACACTGAATCTCGTTATTACCAGAAAAGATGACCGCAGGTTTAATTGCCAGCATGTTCAGAGAGAGTGGATTTAGGTCTGAGGCGGCGTTGGCCAACTGATTGCTTGTCATACCATCCACACAGACGACGGGGCGGCCCTCGAACGTGGTCAGAGACACATTTGATTTCACCAGCTGTGAATGTGTCAGTTAAGTGTTTTGGGTGGAACCACGCGTTCGCTAAGAGCTAACCACATGTGTGCTCAAATTAAGCCAAGAAGCACTTAAGGGCTCGGTGTGAACTGTCCCATAAAGAGCATGCGTACAAGCTTACAAACCAGCTGGTGTGAGACAAACCAACCACTCTCTCTCCTGTACACGGACGGAAAATAAGTAGCTGATGAGAGTATGGCAGCAGCACGGGGGTCGGCCTTTTATCTTGAATCAGAATACGTGAGGAGTGGTGACTGCACTGCGCGCTGAAAACCGCTTCAATATTTTATCACGGCAGCTCAGGCCAGACATCAAAAGTTCCGAATCTCTCCCTTTTCGCAGTCCTCGACAGCCCCAAATGCCACCAGTGATGAGTGTGGGTGGGGTGTGAGACACTGAGACTATACATAGAGTCTCAGTCTTCTTCTTCAATCATTCCCTCTCCTACCTTTTGTGTCCCCTTCTTTCATCCACTACACTGTGTTTTATAAAGTGTCTCACAAAAAAAAAAAAAAAAAGCCATACTGAGCGAGAGTTATAGGTCTGTCTTTAGCCTGCGGATCTTTATTCTAAACTAATTCAAATGCAGTCTCACTTCCAAATCACACAACTAACACATTTTTAACCGGTCCAGACAATCCCCAATGCGCTGTGACTGCAAAAGATAAAACGAGGCTGGGAGGAGATGGCATGCCTGCTGTTTTAGCTCCTTAAATGAACAGATTTCTTGATTCAAAGCGAGCAGCTCCTCTCTCTGGTGTGCTCTGCTGCTGTGTATTTAGACACTAAGCTGTGGCCGGGCCCACGGGGGTGGGGGACCTGCAGGCAGGCTTGCGCTTCTTTTCTACATCCCCTGTTTCTCCACCTCCTTCCATAGTCCCTTTTTTTCTTCATGTACCATATTCAAAATCAGGCCACAGCGCCGTTCTGCCAGCGCTGGCCTGTAATTAAAAGTCTCACCTGCATCCACCTCTGATGAATGAACGGGTGTCTCGTTATCTCTTATTGTAGAATTGATCAATACAACGCCGGCTCTCGATGGGAAGCCCTTAACACACGTAAAGCCAATACATTTGGGGATCGGCAAAGAAGGAAAACACAAACTCTCAATCACAATTGAGCTACTAGAGACTAAAATTGTTTTAGTGTTTTCATTAGCAGCTGCAGTGATTGCATCATCAGTGTGGATTACATTATGATGTCAAATCAGCTGCTATTACAGATTCTACTGAATCAGGGAAGTTCAATACTGGGGGCATTATGAATCATGAGGAAAAGACAAACACACTGTTTCTGAATATTTATGAAACTATAAGAGCCATCTCATCTCCCAGTGTGCCTCGGTTATAACAATTATACGAGCGCGGCTACAGAGCGCTGCAGCTGTATTCTATCTACCTCGACTTAAGTGCTTTCATACGACCTTTTTGGCCTTTTCCCAGCAGCACATTATAGCGCTGCTGACGTGGTGACAGGCTGCACAAAATCAGGGCTGAGGCGTCGCGCAACTTGCCGCTGACAATTTCCATGATATACAATCAAATGCAGAGGACTCTCTGCATTTGCTGGCCCGCCTTCCCGCCAGCTTCCAATGTGCGGGGATACCGGGTAATTGATCAAAAATGAAACCAAATGAGATCGATCAGGGCTTTTGTGGTTTTGGCCACAGGCTCAAGATGAGAACTAATTTAGCTCAGAAGATCAGATGGGAGAGCTGAGATGTATACGTGGGAGACGTGTTGGGAGCGAGAGACAGAAAGAGAGTTAGAGAGATAAACGATTGATCACGCAAAGCTGTGTTGTCTGTCGATATAGGCCTCTCTCCAGGGGGTGTAATGACAAAAGAAAGAAAGGCGGGGGGGTGATTTATTAGTCTGTGTGGTCTTGTCTGCGTCTGCGGAGGGAGGGCATGGACATGAGTTTGTGCGCACATTTGCACACTGAGCAGAGCCACACTGATGGGCTTTTTTAGATCGAAACACACTCAATGCCTGTGTGCAGACTACTCATGCATGCTCCGTCTGTGGCAAGTAGCACAGATAGGCCAATTTAGGAGTCTGTAAGCCATCTATTGGAAAGTCAAGCTCACCATAAAACAGAAAAGCATTGAGGGAAAGCAGGGGGATATTTCTTATTGAGTTACATCAGTATTTTATGATTTTCCATAAAGAATACACAGAAAAATAAAACTTTTATGTTGCCCGAGCAACTGAAAGTGTTCATAAGGGCAGAGGGATGAAAATGCCAAATATTGCTTTCCAGTATGATGGCAAGAGATGATGCATTGCTTCCATTTACAGTAGCTTAAACAAATACGTACACCACACTGGCTTAAATAAATAATGTAACATCTAATTTAAATCCCCGATTGAAATGAAAAATAAAAGGGACATGGTTTGGTGGAAGGAATACAAAGTGAGTGCTATTGGCAAACACTGGAGAGGTGACAATTGGAATTAGACAGCTAAATTTAACTGTAGGAACTATGGGTGGAGGTGGTGGTGGTGTGTGTAGGGGGAGTAATAGGAGGCAGAAAGGAAGAAAAAACAAATACAATTCAATCTCTTCTCTCTCTTCATTCAGCATTTCAATGAGCTTTAGATGCCCTCGGGCTAATCCCAGAGCAGCATGAGATTATCAATTCATCCCCCCTCCAGGTAGGTGGGCAGTTATTCTCCAGCCTGTACATTCATGGAAGAGGAGGGTGAAAGGCAAACCCTTGCAAGGGCTTCCCAGATAAGAGGGGACCCTTGAAAGAGACGCTTGCAACAACAACGGTGGCAGTCGTGATGGAAGATCCACTGATGCTGATGGCCTACGGTAAAATAGTAGCCCGGCTACACAACACACAACCGTGTAAAGTAATGACACTGCTCAGCTCACATTAGAAGTTTTATTTTGGTTGATTTAAAAGCAACCGTGAGGAGCTCCTGAAGATGACAGGTGTCAAAAACTGAAAAATGTTGAAGGGATGAACTATATAATTTCCCCAGGTACATTTGACAAGTGTTTCTGTGATGATTACCTAAACTATAAAGTCTCATCATGTGTTTGTACATGATGAGACTTTATTTATCCTCATTCCAGAATAAAAAGTCAAGTCTGTGCACTGATGAGTTCTGTGGCCAATCCTGACTGATTGGAATGAATCACACAACAAAGCAACATGCACATGAACTAACACAATGCAAAGAAATAATTAAAGTAATTAGAAATTAACTAACTATAGACCTGGAACCCTTTCAGAGGGTTCTACCTACGTTTAGAGGGTTTTACCTAAAACCATATGTGAAAGATTCCACCTATAAAGGGTTCTTGAGAAGTAAATGGTTCTGGGAAGAACCTCAGCCCCACATAAAGGACCCCTTGGACACGTATTTCTGAGTGCATTCAATTGGTTGGTGGTCCTGTCTATTGTGTGTGTGTGTGTGTGTGTGTGTGTGTGTGTGTGTGTGTGTGTGTGTGTGTGTGTGTGTGTGTGTGTTTATGTATTTATGTAATGGGGTTGTAGCCTTTATGTTGATGCAGCATTTTGTTTCACTGTGTCATTCTTCTGGTAATTTTCCTCCACCCTTTTTAAAAGCTCTTACAGTGGGGTTGTTTTGTCGGGCCGGTGCATTGCTGCCTCTGATACACGCCAGCTGACTGGGCAGCCTAAGCTACTCTATTCACAGAGAACAGCATCGACATGAATAATACAGGAAGTGCCAAGCACAGGTGTGGAGACAAGGGGAGCGGGGAAGAGGTTCTGGAGGTTTTTTTTTTTGTTTGTTTTCCAAACAGGTCAAGAAGGAAAACACAGTCAGTAAGCACAAGATAGATGCATCTGTAGTGAGTGATCTGTCAGAGAGAAAGCAGAGCGTGGAGAGTACTCAGCAACCAGATGATTCATGGAGGCAGGATGGATGCTTCAGCTACATCTTCCTCAGCATCCAAAACACAATTGATATCCTTCCAGATTTTCTGATGTGTGCCCGAAAAATAACTGGCTGAAACAAATTTATTATCAATGTAACAGAGACGCATCTTCAGCTACGGTGAGAGTGGCCGCGTTCAGAGAGAAGTGGGCCTTCATCTCTGGCTGTTATTAATGTGGTTTCTGCTCCGCTCAAGGACACTTGTCTACTTTGTTATGCTCATATGCCTGGCCTCGATCGATCCCTGGCCCTCCTCAGAGGCACTGTGGAGTGGACTTATGTGTGAAGAAGGGAAATATACAGAGGTTACAAAATACTGGAGTGATTTCCAAACCATTATAATAAAACTATAGCAGAGATCAGGACGAGTGGAGAGGTTTTCATTTTTAAACACACCAGGTGAAATGGAATATTTGATCCGTAGGAAAGTCAAATAAAATGTGCTCCTGTAGTCCATTTGCAATAATCCTTACACCTCTGTATGTGTCTGGAAATTAAAGAAGGGCTGAAGCTCTTTTTTAAAATCTGCACACAGACTTTTCCTCTGGCTGGAAAGGTAAATCTAACAACATTAACAGGAAACTGATTACAAAACAATAACTGTCTGCACTGTATGGTGCAAGCAGACACTCAGGATATACAGTATCACTATCCATTTTTGGAGTTAAAGCAATAACTATAACGTATACACATGCAGTGAGCTGGTAGCAGCTATAACAATACATCTACTGGCCCAAAAGCAGGGAAGTCATGGCAACAACAACAACAAGAAAGGAGGAACGAATGAGGAATGAAGAGCACTGCTCTTGGTTTTCAAGAACTGGAAAGATTACTCTGTGATCACGTAATTGCTTTGAAATTGTCGAAATGAATGGAATGAATAAAGAGTGGTGAATATTGTGGTGCAGGTTAAATTGATACTCTCAAGGACAAGAGGGAACAACAATATGTACTTTTGTAGCATCCCTTATGACAAAGAAATAGGGGAGAATGGGACTGAAAAAAAGACCAAAGAGAGAAACAGTGATGGGAAAATGAACGCATTGATCCATGTTTGATATAATGCAGCTGTGAGGGTGCTGCATGGGTGCATTATTGATCTAGATTTTTCAATGTTGTTAATGGTTCCTTATAGGCAGTCAGAGTGACTGCTCAAAAGCAACTGAACCTAACATAGAAAAAAAGTGATACCAAATAGTGTCAGATAGTGTTGTTCTAAAAGGAAAAGAGAAGTCTGACTTGTTTATACATTCCAACTTTGAAAGTCAAATTTCCCCCCCCGACAGCTAAGGAAGGGGGGGCTTTGAAAAGGGTGATATCTCCCTCTCTCTCTCTCTCGCTCTCTGGGTTGATCTCACTCTCTACTTGCCGCATCCTCGTCATCCTTCAGATTACAGAAGAACACGATGAACTGAAGCAGTATCGTTGAGAGAATCCCAACACAGCACATCCTCAGAAAGTAACTCAGGGGCACAGAAACTCACATCCCGTGTCTACACATCTTCATTTAGTGAGTATAAAAGGTCTTAATCAAAAGCAAACGGAGGAGCTCATACACTGGAGGTTTAGGTTTTATAATGCAGTTTTGTCACGGTAGTAAACAGTAATAAATAAATATTTCTTCAGAGACTAAACATCGATAAGATCTCTCTCTAGACACGTTGTAAAAACCCCAAGATGATGTGAAATTCCACGCTTGACTTCAGCAAAAGGGGTTCGGGGACAAGCAAGAGGCAAAAGAAAATCTATTAAAATGTCACAGTCCATGCAGTGAAATGCACCGCGATGTATATTAATTATTTAGGGAAGCGGGGAGGGATATTCCTGATTTATCACCCTCTAAGGCCCCCATAATTTATCAGCTCACTAGCCCCCTGATTCAGGCCCCGCTTTAAAATGGCCACCGCGTTTCCGCTTGGGGAATTCCATTACTGGTCTAGGGACAGAGTGGAGGATGTGAGGGTAGTTTTAGTCAAACAGAGTACAACATATAACAGCCAATGTCTGGGTGGGAGTCAGTTTGCACTACACTGATTTCAATATAAGTACACGTCATTATATATTATTGAACTGCTTTTTTTATGGATACTTTCACACCGGATTCAATGTGGATATAATCTGGCATACAAGCTACGGCATTTCCAATAACATAAGTACAAGAAAAGGCTGACATGGACGTGAACTCTGCTGGATTACTACCACTTAAACAGGACAATTACAAGACCTCCATGGATGGACCGGAGCAGACGTTTAATTGATACGCCACAGACTGTCCTGGCTGTTAAAGACACACTGCATTATATTATGGCCTGACCGTATCCAGTTAACAAAGAGCGCTTTCTCAAAATGAAGTGCGACCACTTGACTTCTGCCAGAGTTCATGGAATGTATTGCCACTACATTACAGAAAGCATTCATGCCATTGAAAAATAATTAATTATTAGCTTGAGATGAAGTGCCGGTTTCAAAAAAACATTTTAAGCTTCTGGCTAACAGATGATCAATTCTTTAGGAGAATGTGCCAATATGATTCTTGCCTGAGGAGGATGCGAGAGTTCATGAACATGCAGTGCCTCATGATTACGTCTCTCAACAAGAAGAAGAACTTTGGTTGAGTTGAGGTCTCTTTGCCTCCACAATCCACTAAAAAGTAAATTTTTTTGTGGTTTTAATTGCTGATTTTAAATGCTTTATCATCATCATCATCGTTTCTAACAATGTGTGGATGGTGTGTATAATGAAGCATGCAGAACAAAGTGTGGGCGTAAAACATCGCTGTGTTTAATCAGATAGAAATGATCTGTTATTCTATCCATATCCCTAAGCATATGTTATCGCAACTGCATTCATGTGGAGATGAAGCCATCATAGGCCCAAAAATAAGGGAAAAAGAAAAGGCATTTGTCTGAATATTCTTCTCCACACAGGACCCACCAAGTCTGGTCTCACCGTTTGTGTTTCAAAAAAGAAGCTTAGGTTTACAGACATTAAAAAAGGCGAAAAACAAACCTGAAACTTTGATGACTAAGTTAATCTACGTAAAACAATTAATGGGATCTTTGATCCGAGAAACATTATAGCAAACAATAGCAACAGTGTTTGATAGATTCCTCCAATTCTGTTCAAAGGGGAGGTATTTAATGAGAAGGACGGTCACTGCTGCAAAGAGAGTAGCAAGCTACTTCTATATGTGTGGCAAGTCACCTTGTGTGCTTGAGTCCTGCCCAAACCATTGGATGAAGGCTGGGACACGGTCTTAAACTTTGAGGGTATGACACATGCTCGGTGCAACTAGAGCTGCCCTGTTGGAGGTTTAAGCCACACGACACTAGAAATAGAGGGATGGTGTTTGCTGAGGTGCTCTTTGGGTGCATTCGGCGTTTCAGGACCTTTGGGGTGAGCTCAAATGGAAGGCGGCAGATACACAATATAACGTTTTCAAATGGAAAGCATCTGTTTTTGCTCTGTTATTTAAACTCTTTTTAATACTTTTGTACACATAGAGTAGATAGGCATTAGCTGCTCAAACAATGTGACAGTGTGTAGACAGCATAACAATTAAAAACAATCGCCATTTTCTTTTAACCCATAATTTTTTTTTATATAATATCGATAAGCTTTGCTGAAACTTGACACTGGCTTATTGAAAGTCTGGCTTGAATAGACTTGAAGGACCTCCATTTATTTAACCTCATAGTACTAATGTTTGAATCTCTCATCCTTTCAAATGCCTTCAGCCTACAGAGAGCAGCAGAGGGAAAACATGATGGGAGTCACACAGGGAATCAGGGGCAGGGAGATGGAGGAGTTGAGGGAGAGGAGGGAGGGTGGAGGGGGAAGACAAGGTGAAGGGGAGACTGCTCAACTTATCGACACCTCAGCCCCCACAGGGATAAATACAAGAGAGATGTGTGCTCGTCTGCGTGTGCACGTGTCAGTCCTGATGATCTACCGTGTCAACTTGAGTAAAGGTCTCGCTCCGTGCTGATGCCCTGCAGAAACATTTACATTCTCAGCAGAGGTCCCTGAGTGTTTGTAGGCGTGTGGAGAGATAGAAAATATGGGGGTCTGACATAGCAGTATTTCCTCCCACCAAATCCTATAGGCGGACAGTGCTATCCAATGTGTGATGCATTCTGGGTGGGCAGTCATCCCTGAAGCGCCGGCTATTATTTCAGGTGGTCAGCACTCCCAGTGATAAGCTCAGCTTCTGCTTGTATTGCTTCTGCCATTCATGCTAGCAAAGATGATACCTTCTCTTCTAGACTCACACTTACAAGTACTGTGACAACAAAAGGGATTACTTTGAGAGCTGCACAGCCATTCCTAATGCGCAATCCGACACGTCGCACCCACCTCACATATATATTAAATATGTTTAAGTATTTATTCTAGGTCCTGGAAGTTCCTGGCGTGTACTGCCTCACGTGTTTGACATGGTTTTAGAGAAACTGTGAAGGATATGAGTGTGTTTTGTTTAGGGATGACCCTGAATACTGGATGATACTACTGCCGAACTCACAGTCGATACGTCGTAGTGGCGGGAAAACGTGGAACAAGGGATGATTCCATTACAGCTATACTGGGGTGCTGATTTTACTTGGTTTCTCCCAATAAAAAATGATATATAATCTATTTTGCTAAAATATCAGCTTATTAATATAACCATTAATGCAAATTCGAGGATAACTCATATGCTTTCAATCAGTCTCCGTAGGGTGCGTGAGTAAATCACCATGTATGCCCAAAATTTAATGGACCAACAACACAAGGCTACTATTTTGAAATCAAAGAATACATGTATTAATCAGAACACTCGTTTAAGAATGTAGCACTATCAGAGCTCTAAATATATTAACACCACGAAAAGCAAGCAGGCTGAGAAACTGTCTGTCAATCGGACTGTCTATCATCTACACTCAATTAACGTACTCTGGAAAGTGCTGCATTGTTCACACATGCGACAAACAGCGCAGTCATTACTTTTAAACAACAGCTAAGCAATAGTCACATGTATCTTCGCCTGTAGTTTTGTTGTCGAAGACGGGAAGATACATGACCCATCAGATTTGCCAATGTCAGGGACAACTCAGATGATTTTCACACACACACACACACACACACACACACACACACACACACACACACACACACACACACACACACACACACACACACACACACACACACACACACACACACACACACACACACACACACACACACACACACACACACACACACACACACACACAGTTTGATTGCAGAAGGGGTGTATGGTATTTGCGGGTGCATTTGCTCCACTGAATTCAATCAGGTCCAGAGTATTGACACTAGTCAGATGTGAGATGCTGCTATTTACAAAGCGTCAACAAAGGAATTGACTAACAAGAGATGTGTGATCAGAGCAACTGTGAGAAATAATTGCTTCCCCCAATTTTTCACCCTTTATATTTTGATTCTCTTTCCCCGAGTCTGCACAAAAACATGCACAAACATCCCTCCCACCTCTCGTGTGTTCGTATTGAGGCGTACAGTGAAAGGCTTTTGATAATGTGTGCAAGTGGCTGGAGTGGTCTCGAAGCAATTACAGAGCTCCATTAATCGCCCCTTCATGCACACTGTGGTTTAAAAGCTCACCCGGCCTTTAATTAAAACCAAGCAAGGGGTGGAAAATCTGCACTGGCTCAACAGGAAATGAAAAGAAAAGTTTATTTGGGTATCTTTACCCAAAGAAACAGGCAGAAGTCTGGCCCACCTACCTACCTGAAGAACAAAATGGTCATTGAAGGACTTAAAAGCTCAAAGCAAACGGATGTATGCTCACTATTAAAATATATTGTGGGTGATATATCTTCGTCTCTACTGCACATATTTTGTGGGTTTTTGAAAATTTTGATTGAAAATCTTAATAAATACCATTGAAGAGCATGAATTCCGCCAAGGCCATATGTGGAGCTAAGCTATTAATTTCACCTGGCGCCCTCGGCACCGCATGCCACAGAATATGGCCGCCCACCTTCAACCAATCCCCTTCAAGCTCTTGACATGGTGACTTTTAAAGTCCAATGGGCTTAGCACTGCCCTCTTTGGGGGGAGCCAAAATTGCCTCTGCATGCCCAAACACTATTTCATTCCTTACTCACGCTCTCTTTCTCTCTCTCTCTTTTTTCCTCACTGCTTTCCATCCATCCTCTCATTTATCTGCCCGTGCTTTCACTCTCGGTGTCTGCAAACGGAAAGATAGCTGCAACCTCCCCGGTCTCCCTCCATCTCATTTACGGAGCGGCACACAACTGAGAAGTAGAGGGGGTTCTTGTGTGTGTGTATATTTATGGGCATGAATTGTGTGATTATTCAGGATTCACACTGTGTTCCTGGCCTAATGAGGTGCCGGTTAATTACTAGGTCCGGACAGCAGCTCTTTTGGGCTGGCTGGCAAATGGCTGAGAGAAGGTGGGAGCCGCGGAAGAGGTGGGAGGAATGGATAACAACAATCAACAAAAAAAAAAGAATGGAGAGGAATGGAGAATATGAGCCAGGAAAAAAATGCTGCTCAGACACCTTCTAAGTTGTATGTGCGACCATGCTTGTCTTTCTCCCTGACCGCTTCTGGGTCAAAACAGATTTCCCTTATTGGATCAGGGGGTTTGAGGACAGTCATTTTTTTATTCATTTTTTTCTGTCTGAGAGGTTTGCGGCTCCGCTTACTCATTCCCCGTGAGTTTTTGGGCTGAGTGTTTTCAGCTGGTGATGAGAATCTGAGAGGGCTAAAGCCTCTCCTTAAGTCTGTCCTGATCCACGCTGTGTTGAGCACAGAGTCAACGGTGAAGCCGGTGTGACCTTCATCATAACAAGCGGCCTGACAATCGATGTTAAGCTTCAACCAAGTGCATTACACCTGCAGTGAGGCTGGATCCATGAGGCTGTTTTGCTCTAGAAACCAGCAGCCATCTTTGTTTTTTCTTTTTTCTTTGCTTTCTTTTTTAAAAACCTTTATTATCCCCTCTCCATCGCAAGGGTACCGAGCAAATGACCACATGTAGAGTTGCCAGTCTGGATGAGAGCGAATGCATTTCAACAATCAGGTTCCATTATAATTCAGTGGAGAGAGAATGCAGGAGTGGTAAAGCATGACCAACGCCTGTTGAAACCTATCAGGCCTATTAAGGTTGTGCTTTCCCACCTGTAGCTGGGTTCATTTGGTCTGGACCAAGAGAAAAGTCTGATACGTTGTTGCAATTTAGTTCAGGTCAAGTTTATGTTCACTCTGACTTTGAATAAACCAACCAAGAGGGAGTTAAAATGAAGTTTTACAGACTGACAGGTTACTCTTTGGAGAGTTTTAGCGAGAGTCAACCTGCATCATCAGGACCCTTCATGGGAAAATCAAATTCAGTGACCAACAGGTGTTTCTGCAACGCTTTAATGCTTCTGATGTGTATATTTATGTTCTTTGGTGTCGTAAAGAGCTCATGAAGAAATTACTGATTTATGAATGATATACAGAGGACTGTACAGTAACGACATTTCATGCACACCAGATTATTGGTGGGGATGTCAGGGAGCGCACAGAGAAACATATATGGTGTCTTGTACAGTAATTATTTGGGGCATATTAGTGTGGGATCACTGTCACACACTTTTTAATGGACTTAATGAACAACTTTTGACCCGTTAATCAGCACAAGAGTCCCCTTGGACGTGGACTGACCCAAACTTTTCAAGCGGTCTCAGTTCAGCCATATTCCATGCCAGCCCAAATTAACCGTATCAGCCAGGCAAACGGAGCTGAGCTCTTTTTAACTGACCCAAACAGGTAAGGTGCGAAAGCACCCTTGATTAGCGGCACTTTGTCCTTTAGAATTTTTGAAGTCCATTCATTTTGTGTTATGGCCCTCCTATGGCCTAAATAAAAGGATCCAATAAATAAAGAGGAACATGTCTATTTTCTACTGATATGGGTCAAAAACTAAGCTTCTGACATAATGTCTCTTAATGCAAGTATAAGGTATCATATTTGTCACAAGTTTGTACCTTTTAAGTCTCAACATGCACGGTAGTAAGACAGCAGGTTGATGCTTTTTATTCTGTGGGAACGGTAATAGAGAAAAATAAATAAATAGAGATGATAGATTGGGAGAGGAGGCAGATTGAAATCAGCAGTGCTGCCTGCAGACGCTCTGGAACTCTGCACTCAATTAGTATGCCTGGCGGCACTATGCACCGGCAGCTGGATTCATTGTGCACATGCACGTGTTGTGCAAACGCCCAGCTAAGAATTGCACCCGGTCGGTTCCTCCCAGAACCTCCCTCTACGGCTTTTCTCTCTCTCTCGCGCTCCCCTCGCTCACATAAACAGAGGAAGAGAGAGAAACAAAGCCTTCGCACCGCACGCACTTACACAGCATCTCTGTCTGAGCTGGTTCCAGATGAATAAGGCAGAATACCAAGTGGCCCACTTATACGCTACCCAGAGACAAATAGACCAGTCAATCACCGTGGGCTGCTGCTGAATAACAAATGCTCTCTCTGGTGAGTGTGTGTGTGTACGAAGGGTTATAAGACAGCTTTTTTTCCCTATTTGTTGTGCCTCAAATGCATCTGTGTGCATGAACACAATGGTACAGTATGTGCAACAACCTCCAGTTTCAATTGCAAGCACCAGATGTCCCTACTGTTAATGAGAACAGAAACACAGAGGCTGTTTTAGAAAAGGGATACATTTGATACTAAATGCCGTTGGGGAGCAGTTGTGTTTGGACGTGGCTACCAAGGTCAGTGGACTGTTTGTAGAAAGGAGGTTCATTTGTGTCTGCCCCTTCTCTCTGGCCTCCCCAGAGTGCAGGCCAGAGAAAGCAAACTGACCAGCAGAAGAGGTCACTGAAGAGGTGCAAACAATATTTAACTAAATCTGGTTTGGGATTTACTTCAGATGCACACACATACCCACCCATCACAATATGAACCGTCACACCCGCTCAGCAGCATTGCTACATAGGAACTTGACAAATAAGCAGCAGGAGAGAGCGGCGGGGAGCTTCCCTTTATCCGCCGCTAAAAGGCAGCACTGCTAACTCTGGGCTCCGGTGATCACTTCCAATATAAACTATCTGCCAATCAGAACGCCTGGCTTCCTCAATGGTGTCTTCTCTTATCTGCCATGTCAGGTGGAAGCTCATAAATAGTCAATGCCAGTAAAAAAAAGAAAACTGCATTCTAGTATGACATGGGGATGGGGATGTGGGGGGGAGATTGGATTCAATCCTAGAGACTGCGTGGGAGCTCTCAAAATAGCTCCGTGGACCAGAGAATTTAGGAGGTGATACACAGTTCAACTCAGACACCTTATCTTGTACTGCGGTATTCATAGAAATATTTTGTGACAAAATGCATTTCTGCGTTGTTCATTTTTTTTTTTTCAACTGCAAAAAGACTATTTAAAATGCTTCTGTATACCATTTACTATACCAAGTAACTACTGTACTGAGCAGACCCATCTCTAACAGTTAGTGGACCCGGAGGTAAACCCATTTTTGAAATGGATAAAACAATACTGCTAACAAAGACAACCATCGGAATTCTTGATGAGACAGCGGAGGGGTGGGGACATGGGTGCGTGCTTTAAATAACGCCTGAGAGACATCCACGTGGGCGCCGCCCGGAGCGGGGCCTCATCAACGCCACCAAGCGGAGCGGATAACCCCGGGCTGAGCCTGTTTTAGTTAGAGCTTCTCAGCGTGTCACGTTGTATTCTGTCCCCTGCCCTCGCCTCCGGGCACTAAAACGTGTGACTTTTCAAAAGGATACAACAGAGTACACAACAATAAGCTTGGAGAGAGTGGAAATTAATGATGCATTCTCAGAGCCAATAAGATGAGGTGAGTTTGATCATTAAAAAGCTTTTCATTCTTGGCAGAGTAAAGAGAACTCTGTTACCACATTTAGAAAAGATGTGACACTAAAACTCCATTGAAACCAGAGATAATGGGCCTCTTTAGTAAGCAACTACTAAAGGTCAAGTGACTCATCCTCCTATTAGGTTATGCATATCTGGGATTTCATCATTTAAATATCTCTGTTCTATTAAAATAAATAATAAACAAACTCAATGTGCAAAGAAAACTAACATTTTTCATTCCAGGTTTGATTAGTGTGGCAAATGTCCAACAGGTAACAAAAAGACAAAGTACTTCGGTTTATCTGTGACGGAACGTCAATGTTGATAAAATGCTGCACAACATAACATTTTCCCTTTGTGTTTAAAATCGACTCTATTCATCTGTGGATGTGCATTCATAAATAATACTGTACAGTCAATAGTTTTGACAAGGCTTCCACCAAGAGTGAAATAAATGACGGAGGAAAAGAGACTAAAGGTGTTCTCTATCGAACAATGGACCAAGTGAAACTCCACTCTTAGCGTGTCATTATGTGACCGTCTGTTTTACAGCCTGTCTTTTGCAGGCGTATTGCTGTTCTAGTAAACCAGCGTATTCCAAACACACATGGACACACATACGCTGACTGGCCACAGCAGAAGGCCGTTCACAAACAGCAGTGTGCGCACCGTTGGGGGAATAATTATGCTAATTTCTTATTCCGTTCAGAGAATAAAAAGCAGTGGCAATGACTGTTAAAGTCATCCATTCTTCTTTGAAAGCAAAATGAAAATTATTCTCGAAGTGCGTGCGTGTGTGAGAGACGGTATAAACATGTGAGTGACTGATGTGTGACTGTGGAGGTGTGTGTTCTGTACTGTACGGATGCACTGCAGCTTCACAGTATGGCTGCTGAGTGAGGGATAAAGAGTGTGATCACACGGCAAGGTGGCTCTTTGTGATTCATTTTACCGGCCCTATTTTTGTCCCTTCCTCTGATGTCACGCGTATCCTTTTGTACAGCTACAAAAATATGCTACCCATTCGCCTGTTTACCCCCCCCCCCCTCTCCTCTCATTCTCATTACGCATGCAGACACGGATAGGTTGGATGCAAGCTATTTGTTTTCCGTGGCTACAGAAATTCTAAAAGTAAAACAAAGGCACATAGAACCTGGTTGACTGCTCCAAATAAATAAAGGGACAGCATTTAACCTCTTGGATTTAATCCAAAGAACAAACTATCAAAACACACACAGATCACTGATTTACTATTGACAAGCCCACAGATACTCTATAACTATGTCTCCTTCCTGTGCGGTCTATGCCAAGACAGGACAGGTCGGACATTGCTGACAGTAGTTATCTCCAAACTGTGACTAAAATTTTTTCCGATCTTACACGTTGCACCTTCAAACTATTTCAAAGCTGTGCATTTTTAGATGTGTAGAAGACGAATCAAGGCCATATGGCAGAGAACAGGGTGGAGCCATTTTTCACTGGAGTAAAGAGAGAGTGTAAAGCTGACGACAGGGTAGAGTTTTATCCACACCTTGAGCATAGGTTTCATACACAAATTGAAAATGCTAACCAACAAATCCTACCTTTGATTTCAGAGCAGGTTCAAGGAAAAATTCCACGAAGGTTGACGTGATGAGACAAATGTCGATTTGATTGTTTCGTGCAAGTCCAGAAGAAAAGCTCAAGGATACAGAGCTGCTTGTGTGGCGAAAAGTACGAAAACGCAAAGAGAAGAAAGAGAAGACGATGAAGAGAACGAGCCCAAAGTTCGTTTCAGGGGAGGCTCTTAAAGTCAAGAGATGAAATATGTTTTCCAAGCTGAAATGAAGACAGAAGGGCCGGTCTGAAGAGTTGCAGCTGTTGTTAGGGAGGGAAGCAGCAATAGAAACCAGCTATAACAATGCATGCACACTGAATGAGACTGTTGTATAACACATTTGACAAAATATATACAGTATGTAGACATGAATAGGATTGTGTGTGATGTGTTATACCGTAGTATGGCAATATTTCACAGAGAAAACAGCAGGAAGACAGCGAGTGGAGGGGAGGGAACTTTAGACAGCAGCCAGTAAACCCATAATACTAGTAAATGATGTTCAGAACCAAAGTGAATAATAAGTTGAAGTTAGAGATGACACTCGAAAAGGCCTGAGATGCATTTGAGAAATAAAAAAATAAAGTCTGATCTAAATTGTTTCATATCCTTTGCTCGGGACCGAAGAACATGAAAAAAAAAAAGGAGGATCTTGACGAAATAATTAACAAAAGATAATAAAATCACCTGCCTTTTTTTTTTTTTTTTTTTTTTTTTTACATTTGCCTCCAAGGGCTTCCATATAGTCTCATATGTGTGAGATTTTCATGGAGTTTGACCTAGTTTAGTGCACACTGATACTTGTATGATTTTGTCTTCAGTTAAACAATGTCTTTGTTCAGGCTGCAAAGTCCTCCCCCCCCACTCTACACACTCTCACAAAACAGACACACATCCCCTAGCTCTCTCCACAGAACACATGTTGGTATGTGCCCTAGTGCCACACAGTTCTACCTGTCATCTTTGAAGCCGGCACCGTAAAAACCACGGAGCGCTCCCCACAGGCAACAACTCAAATGCAGGAAACAGCACCCCTCTCCTCTCCTCTTTCCATCACTTGCTCTCCTTGAGGGATCTCTCTGCTTATCTCTGCATGGCTGTCATGCCGACGCAGGCGCTATTATTATTATTATTATTATTATTGCCTTCCCCTTCACTCAAGTCCTCCAGGAGCCAAAGGAGAACCTTGCTAATCATCCCCAATCACATTCTGTCTGGCTAACAACGCAACCAACATGACAATGATCAAAGATAAACTCCATCACAAATGAAACACAGGATGGCTTTTTTAAATAATAAATAAATAGAGAAGAAGGTGAGTGTGCTGCAGCTTAACTCAGCACCCACCACTTAATAAGCAAATGAAGACTTATGCAAACAGGTCTGTTAGCCTGTCACCCTCCCTCTGCCCCTGTTTAAATCAATCCTGTGAGGAGTGTTGAATGCTAATTGTACAGGAGCTCTCTGTTAGCAAGCCGAGCTCGGATACATTCGTAATTCTTAATCACTAAAAACATATCTATCTTCCAGGGCAGTTTCCCCTGTGACGATGAAATCTTTGCAATGCAGCTGGTGACCACACAAAAGTATAGAATGCAGCTTCACTGTGGGCACTCGGTTAAAGCATTAGCCACAATAAATACAGACTGTCACCTAAGGAAAGAAACTTAAAACCCCAAAATATAAAAGCCCTAAATCTATCCGGCCCTTTCTCCCTGCCCTCCTTCCTGAACTCCCTTGCTGCCAGCCTCCCAGCATGCGACCACATGACAGGGACACAGGACTTGAATCGGTGCTTCTCCTCACAGCGTGTTTGCAGCCCCGCCGGAGCCGAGGAGCCAATCTCACGCTGAACTCTGAGTTGTGCAATTCGAGGTGTTACTATGAATACCGTGCTTGTGATAGAACGTTAGAAGAGCCAGCTATCCAACCTGAAAATATCTCCACCTGCACCACTCACTCTGGCCACGCACACTCAAACCATCGCGAAGGAAAGAAAACGTTTCACTTACGATCGTTGCAGAATGAACCTCCATAGGACGTCATGGTGCAGTCGCAGGTGAAGCCCTCCCACTGCTGGAGACACACTCCCTGATGGTAGCAAGACTCCTCCGTACAGGTGGTACTGGGTCCTGAGGGCACAACCAACACGTAGTTAAAAGTTGCCATCCACAGATATAAAAGGAACTCATGTGGAGGACCACACATGATGCACAGGGACTTACTAATGAGGCATAGGTTTTTGTATTCAGAGCATTTTTCGGCTCTGCTGGCGGTCCGTCTTTTATCAATGAGAGCTGAAGATACTTTTAAAAGCCCTTTTTTTTTTTTAAATATACATTTACATTCAAATACCTGTTGTTTTCCTACTACCAGTACTGTGAATCTCACAGAGAATCAACACCACCAGCAGCTTTCAGCTTAGTGAGGTGGTGAAACGTTTTGAGTGTTAGCGACATAGACATCAAGCCTATGCCTTGATGAGTCAAACTAGGGCTAAAGAGGTAAAACATGGGTTTACATTTATCAGGACTTGAGACCAAAGAGGGTGAAAAGAGGAGATGTCATGGCTTCACATCACATCATATCATTTGGGTGCAATACATGTGCATAAAATCTGGTCTGCACCTGCAGAAAGGCTAAGTAGCTTGAGAACAATCATAGAACATGATGATGATTTCACTGAGGTGTCATACCATCTTTACTTCCATCTCCTCTTCACCTTATATTATGTTGACCAGGTAAACCACCCATTTAGCAGATATATATGATCACAACTTTTTACTATGCATGCTTTATTGAATATTATATTATTAATATGTTTAGGGCTGAGTTAGAAGGCTTTGTTTTTTTCCCCCTCTCATCTCTTTAACAAACAGAATGTGTGCTGGCCTTTCATATTGACTTTAATGTTAGAAGTAGTAGTAGTGGTAGTCATCATAACAACGTAAACATTCAGGTTATCATGTGGCTAAAAGGTGTTCTGCAGATACAAATGTTAATCAATAGTCAATGGGAGAGTTTGCAAATGTATTTGGTGAATCAAATAAAAATCCTTGCAACCCACCAGTCTCAACTCCAGCTGCTATTCTGTATTTAACGTCTACCATAAGCATAACTCACACTCTTCACTATGTATCTTGTACTTATACTTGCAGTGGCTACTGTCACTGCTGAACATGTTAAAATGTTCATACTGCATATTTTATAGTATTCATTACACACTGATACAGTTAATAATGCTATAACTGCATATATCCATCATACTCATATCCACCATTTACTGTCTACTATATTTCCTATTTATATTACCTCTCGACATATGTTCTTCTTTTCTTCTTTTTTGCTGTTTTCTGAACTTCAGGTGAGATAGTAAACTGCAATCATTGTCTTTTTTTGTGCCATATGAACATAAAAAATAAACAAAAGTTTCTTACTATGATCACCCCTCCTGTTCAAAGGGTTGAGATTATTAAAATATCCCCTCCTGGGTTCTGTTTTTCTTTTTTCTGAAGCTCAAAAGAAGCTTTAGCAGCAGTCCAAGTTAAATGGATGTCTTCCAAAAGTTACAGCCCTTTTACAACCAAACCCTCTTGTTGTTACAGTCCCTGCACTGCAGCTCAATGGGGAGATACAAAGTCTAGACAAAACTGTAGCTTTGGAGTAGTCACTTAATTTGTCTGACTCGCACTGCTGAGGCCTCATACGAGCTGCAGATGAAGTTGAATACATTTTTTTCACAAACTGTGGTTTCCATGCCACATTACTCTCATTTTAAAATGCAACAAAGGGATCTCTTATTGGCAGGTATGCAAGGGGGGGGGGATAGCAGCAAGCAAAACCTACCTCAATATTCACATGGACACCTGACTATTGTACAGCAGACCTGAACAAACTGTGAACCTTTACCTCTATGTTACTAAAAAGAAAAAAAAGTTTACTAGTGTGAAATCCAAAAATAAAACCTTATATTCTTAATACGGGAGACAAAATACAGTAGCTGCTAAACCACAGACTAAAAGTAATTTGATTTATGTTGCTTAGAAATTTATTCAGATTAAATTTGACATCAATTCAAGGTTGAAACCTGATGTGTAATTGCCAGACTAGGGGCACATTTGCATTGGAAATAAGTGGTGGTGGAGTCAGTTCCTGTTTAGTATCTCCATTATATCTGTGTGTGATGTTTGTTTGTGTGTTTGTGTGTGTGTGTATGTGTGTTTTGGTAGATCCTGTCTCCCGTTGTTCCCACCCACTGTCATGGGCGACTGAAGACATTTAAATTGTCAATTATAAACTCTACTGTTGTAATTTCTCTGTGGAATTACAACCACTTACTCAGATAGGATATGAGAACTCATATCTCCACTACTGCTACTGACCCAACAGGCATGAACTGCCATGATATAGAAAACAATTTAATGTTTTGCTTCTGTATTATTAGAAGTTAAGATGACTGATGGAAATGGAACCCCTATCAAGATCGCTGTAATTATACCCCCCCCCAAACAAAAACAACCCAATTTGAAATAACTGTTCTCAAAATGTAATGGGAAACAAAGCTCCATACTAGATATAAGACAAGAGTGAAGATCAAGTCTTAGCCACCACATGTACTTATACTGAGGATTGTCTTGGTGGTGGTGGTGGTGGGGATTCTCATTAAAATCTCAATTAAACACAAACATTTCCAAAGAACCATTTTTGGGTGCAAGACTAATTTGTTTCTTCATAGATAAACAGACAACTCACTCTGCCATTTACAAATGGCCCAATTAAAAAGGGCCCCTCCTACCCCCAAACACACACATGGAGAAAATACAAAATAAATAAGTTATCTATCTACGAGTGCTTTTACTTTCTGCTCCAAAATGTCCACTTAAATGCAATGTCATTTCCTTTCTATCAGCTTTTTTTTGTTAGTAGTTCCTAACCACACTAATTGTGCCATTAATTACTTGCCCATAAAAAGGGTCCTTTGAGGAGCTAATTAAGCATATTGTCACAATTAATAACCCAGTCATGTAATCGCTTCCTCACTGTTCCTTCAACCATCAATTGGCCAAACACTACCTTTGTATGGCTGCCTGAGAACCCGTTATTGGGCGCCTTGGGTTTGTTGGAGCATAAAACTCCATCTGTTGTGTTTGTTCCAAATGTTTAGGGAGATCCGGAACAATATAGGAAGCCAATTAGACTAACATTACTGTTAAACCCAAAGTGAACGCACATCTACGCTCCATCGCTGATGTCCCCTGCATCTAAAAACCAACAGCTGGGTTACAACTGAGACACCTGCTCATATATTAGCAGAGTCGAGTGGGCCAGAGTGCAGATCTAGTCAAGCACTCGGTTCATAACGAAATACATTTCCGAAGAAGGCAAACGTATTTGTTTTACTGGTGTAGTGGTTCTACTCACATAATGTTTAATATAAACTTATTAAGTGTTTTTATCTTTTATGAATCTTGAAAAGCAACACATTCTCACTCCCAACTGGTAAAATACTGACGCTTTGTCAGGGGCACTACGCTTCAAATTATGATGCTTTAGCTACTAATTTAGCATCATGGACTTTATACAAGGAGTGAATATTGTTGAAGGGACGCTACCCATTGGTTTGTGAAGTACTGTTTGGAAGCCACGAGTTCAGCATTTTGGCCGTCGCCATCTCATTTTTTTGGAACCATAAGTGACACTAGAGGTTGTAGCTCAAAACTTATTGTGAAAGTCTTAAAGTTCTAAGACGAAACAGGAACAACTCCCAGATTGGACAACGCTGTGGTAGCAACCTGTCAATCAAAAGGTCGCCACGCCCTAAAGCATAACCTGCGTTATGATCTATTTTAAATGGGACCATACGAAATGAACATCATGCTCTATTGAAGAAGACCTGAAACTAGAGATTGAGACCATAAGCTCATGTTTACAATGTTTACTGAGGGAATAAATCAAGAGACAAGTAGGTTCATTTTCTTATAGTCTTCCATCTTATCGTACTTCTTTTTGCTACCAGAGGATTTGCCCCCTGATGGCCAGTATAAATAATGCAAAATTAAGGCACTTTCACATTGGCTTCAATTTTCAGTAAGAATGGGTTGTAAGAAGAGATTTAAACTCTGGTACTGCTGCTTCTACTACTACATATATCCATGCTCCTGTTACTAATGACACTTTACATTATGTTAACATTATTTTAGCCATAAATAGATTTTTTTCTAAATGTTTGGTCCTGTTTACGTGTCTCTCCCCTCTAGAACTACAGCGACTAAGCAACGTTGTTGCCTTTTCCCTGTCTGGTTGTTTCTTGTTGTGATCCACTGAGTCAGTGGAGGGCACCAAGAACAAGCTCAATGTTCTGCCCTTTGTTCAGACCTAGGTCTTTGGAGACTGGACCAGCAGCCACCTCTGACCACTCTGCTTCCCGGGTCCACAAGCTTACAATGACCTTTGGCGATGATCCATATCCAGGGCAACACTGCCTTTTGGGAACGTCATCTTCACTACTACTACTACAATTGTTTTAGTAAACCATGATGTCAGAGTTTGGATCTGAGCTTCCATTGTTAAAGAAGATCAATCAAAACTATTAAAACATACAAGTTGTAATTCAACTGATTTGATTTGACAGAGTTTGGTTTCTCTCCTACATGGTAAGCAAATTTAGTCAATGAAAAGTGGTTTTGAAGTATTCCTTTAATATCAATAAGGGGATACAGGGATTTGCACCAGCCTCAGGTCTAGACATACTAATATTTGTATAAAAGGTCTACACCTGCAAAACTGGTCAATTACAGCTGCTCAGCTCCCTGGCACATCCAATCATTAACTAATATTAGCATCCATGTTGGGTGCCTGGGGGAGTAAAATGATAGCTTAATGCAGCTTTAAACAGTGTTTGGAGCAAAGTAATTGTACAGTAGGCAGGTAATAAGACGGGCTAGCAGAAGGAGCAGGGTTGGGGATGGAGGGGGAGAACAAAAAAGCTAGATCAGTGCTGCATCGAGTCGGCCAGTGCGGCCCTCAGGGAAATCAAGACCGTACTCTTCGACACTCAGCACGCCATTGAGACATGGTGGCGGGGGGTGAAAGGGTGTGGTGTGTTGAAGGGGAAATGCTAGAGCCCAAATCCACTGTTATACTGTGGAGTAACTACCCGACACAGTAGCCATGCTGCCTGAGACATGGGGGCGAGCTGCGCACAGCAGAGGTTTAAAACGCAACAAATGCAAGATTGATGAGTTAGGAGCCAGTGAGGGTGGGGTGTCGCTGAGATTAGCCACACTGACAATAACATTAGAGGAGAGAGATACCTCCCTCATGCACGTTTTATGAAGCAATAGAGATGATCTACAGAGAACAGGGGCTTAGATTGTAAAGACTGCCCAGAGCTGGGAGAATTTGGGCAGAGCTACGGATGTTAATAAGGAAACAACAGCCAAAGGAGAATGCACCGGATTACTGCACTGGTCTGTCCTTACGGAAAGCTCTGCACAAGTGGTGTGTGTAATCAGGCCATGCATTTATAGGCTTGAATAAAAAAATTAAAAAAAAAAATGTTGAGTGGGCATTTAAGGAAGAGAACCATGGGTGCGGACAAATCTCCTTTTGTACTGTGAGAGCATTCTAAAACTTGAAAATAATGTTTCTACCTCTCTGAGTAACAATGAAAGCTGGCCCCAGGTAAACACTGTTAGATCTGTCAGCAGTCTTGCCGTTGTCTGCACTGTTATCGCCGTTAGCTGTAAGTCGCTGGCTCAGCCGTGGCCATGTTGAAAGCCATTAAGAGGCAAGAGAAAGGATCTCATTTGTATTTAGCCCCTCTAACACAACATTATTATCAGTGTGAAACATTTAGCAATCACATACTGGATGTTGATTTTATCTCCGTCTCAAGATGCCAAATTAATACAATTGTACAAAAAACTGATTCTGATAAGACTCCTGACTTGTTTTTCTCATAATTATCTGTCTACTTCTCAAACTGAGCTATCCTTGATGTGAAGTTGTCGGAATTTGTCATCCTCTGTGGGTCACTATTAGCAAGAACACACTGAATAATGACACAAACACTTGAAATCAATGTCATTTGATTTCTTCTGTTGCTTCACAGGAGAGATAATTGCTATTCATCCCTGCTTTTGAACATGGATGTCATTAGCAATTATGGGGGAAAAAAGCTAAAATAAAGTGTCACAAAGCCCTGTCAAACATAGCTTTTCCTATTAATGTTTGTATGCGATGGATGTCTTCTTCCCCCACTCACCATCGCAGCCTCGTTCCACCTGGCCCACCCTATGGAGTGCATCTGCGATCAGGTCAGGGAGTCTCCCGTTCAGGTCCACGGAGGCCAGGCAGCCCTGGTACCCGTCCCGGGATGCTATCAGCTTGGGCAGATTGCTGTACATGTTCTTTGTCACGCCACCGATGTACAGCTCCCCTGCAAAAAACACACGAAGAAGCCACCTGTGAGGATCTTTAGATTTTCAAAGTTTCACATAAAATCTGAAAATATAGAGAATTAAACATATTCAGACAATAACCAACTACAGTTTAAGACATCTTTCAACAGATACATCAACAGGAAAAATGTAAATGGCAGAGTGCAATATCTTTTCACTCCTTGCACCTCTTATCATTGAAAAGTACAATTTATCCTGTAGTTGTTTCAGCTGCTCAAGCAAGCATGCAACATAATGTAAACCACAAGGTTAGTCAGTCATAACATACTTCAACAATTGCTGGACATAGTGACAACTGAAAAAAAATATCTGCAATATCATCTTAAAACGTTACTTCATTCACCATATACAAACGATGACATGGGAATGTGAAGTATAAGCAAAGGCATACATTTGATTAAAGGTGTAGCACCGTCACCCAATATAATGGGAAGATGTCGATTGGCATCGGACAATTTTAAAAAGGGATGTTAATGAAACGGCTCAATTAACAGAAGTACTGCAATTAAACTCTGTTATTTGTTAATGAAAAAGTTAACTGAAACAAAACAAACTTTATTAGGCTGAAGCAAAAAGAACACAAACTACTGAAAGTTGGAGCCTCCCAGGAAGCTGCCATCTCCTCTCCCCCTACTCCGGTAAATGACATGTGACCTCCTCTGAATCATTAAACTGGAACCTACCACCTGCCCAGGTAAGTACAGGGTGAGCTCAACCAGGAGCAAGCATCAAAGTCATACCAAATGATTAATACACTTACTGTAAGAATTATGAGTTACAGCTGACATCACAATTTTTCTATAGACACAAACAAACACTAATGGGGACTCCAGATGAAATATAATGTTATCTCCAGAGAGCTATCTTATCCACCTTCCTACATGTCAACAGGGCCCTGCTCCTCCCTGCTAAGAGGACACAACAAGGCAAACCTCATTGCACTTTCCCTGATTGCACTTTCCCAGCTGCTGAACACCAAAGGGAGAAGAGCAACCTCTCCACAGTGGGAGAAAGTCCAGTCATGAAGCTTCACAGACTGCTTGCAATTTAAAACATTACATTACAGTCATTTAGCAGACGCTTTTATCCAAAGCGACTTACAGGAAGTGTATTCAACATAGGTATTCAAGAGAACTACTAGTCACCAGAAGTCACAAGTGCATCTCCTTTCTTAAACAAGCATCTAAAAGCATAAACCAGAGCAAAAGTATAGTGCAGAGGCAAATTACTAATACGAATACAATAAGTGCTACAAACTACTACGAATAGGATAAGTGCAGTAAACGAATACGAATTCAATAAGTGCAGCGAACTGATACGAATACAGTAAGTGCAACAACTAATACAAATGCAATAAGTGCTACAAGGAAGGCTCAGGGTAGTACTTCGCTCGTACAAAAAGGTTATGATAGATAACATGTTATGCATTTACAGACTACAGCACTATTAACGAAGCTCTGAGAGTTGGCAAGTGATAAAAACAATCTGGTAATCCATTTTCTGTCCAAGACGGATTGAAATTGTTTGTGAGGTGGAAAAAATAAGTATTTGCCAGGTTTTAAACTCAAAAACAGGTGGATAAAAGAGAAGTTTGGCAGGTGATACTCATTTGGGTGTTCAGAACTAAAAGCATTCATGTTTTCTTCCAGGTGAGTTTTAATGTCTCCATGTACTCTAAACACATTATACATATATAGTGTGTGTAAGCAAGTTATGTTAATTAAAACTACCCTGTTATCAAAAATGAACAATTAAGGAACTTAAAAGGATTATCCAAAACCTGTTGTTTTCTTTTCACTTGTTATTAGGTCGAAAACAAAGAAGAGAAAGCCAACAGAAAATGGATCACCAGAAAAAACGTACTTGCCTCTCAGGGGCTTCTGTTGTATATGCTTTAAGATGTGATGATCTCCCTTTTTCACTTTTCAAATATCAATTTACGTGAAAATAACATAAACCTCAATTTACTCTGAGAGGAGAAGCAAGCCGATTTACGAGGGTCCGAGATCTTAATGATATACATACATCTCTACATATGGTATTGTTACTGTACACGGCACAGTCTGTGATTCACCTGCTCAATATAAAATCGTTATCGACCCAATGAGCAGGTCTTTGACTCATTAGCAGCTATTTGGTGTTCACAGCATGTGTCTCTATAGTGTGTTTGTTTCTGATCCACTGTGAAGGTGCGTCTGCAGGTAGATGACAGTACACATTACACCGAGAGACGGAGCATTGACAGTTTAAAGCCGAGCGGTGTGAACGCTTGGAGGTATGCTCCTGAGAGACGTCCCCTGACAAAATGCCTGTCACTGCAGAGACGCTCAGGACGTGTTCTGAAGATCATGTGATTTAAAGACAGTTGACGTGAATAGATTGTTCAGCATCAAGCCTGCCGCATTGGAAACACCATTTGATGCACTACATCTGATGCACCTGTCCATACACTCTTCTGGGAGAAGAGCAGAATAACACACAGCAGCACGTTCAGCACGTAGGATGCAGGCTTTGTAGAATCTTCAGCATGATGATGAAGCTGAGTGCTGGGATATCTCGGCGCTCAAGCACAATTAATGTCTCTTTACATTACAACTTAAAAAGAAAAATCCATCCGCTCTTAAGCCAAATTGTTTCTCCTCTCAGCCTTCTCTGTGCGATGAAATTATGAAAAACACAAAGAGGCCTTTGATGTAGGTGCGTGTGAATAAACATGGTTTGAAATGCTCTGGGCTTTTCTCATCATCAGAACTACTAGTTTTTCTTTAAGTAGGCATAAAATTAACATTCAGCGAAACCTTTTTGCACACAGGGGGAGATCACGCCACAAAGATAGGACCGTCAGAAGGACTAAAAGAATCACATTTTCACAGCAGAAAACCAGAACCTTCAACTTTAGCACTTTGAGAAGCAATGAGCCACAAGGTCAATTCTATGTGGACTCTGTGTAATGGAATGAGTCAATGATGTTTGCCAACTTCTCTCTGGAATTAATGAGCACTTGACACTTCATATTTCCCAGCTGGGGCTCCCGGGCATTACAATCAATACAAGGAATTCATTAGCTGTCCGGCTGAGTGATGTCCTGAAATCGCAGCTGTAAAGAACCATTTAGCAAATATGAAATTATCGGTATGAGTTAATCTTCAAATAACAAACTGCGCATTTGCTGCAGAAGTGAACAGAGATCCCACTGGCTGCATGTGTAACTGGGGTAGATTAGAGAGGAGTGAGGGGCTGTGCTACATGTACTGTAAGGGAAATTAGTCATGCAACTTTTGTTTTCCTTCAGTGGAGGAGAGACAACAGCAGATGAATGAGTATGCAGCACGCATACGCAGCCACCCCCTCGCTCAGAGAACTGGGCTCTCTTTGTGTTCTCTTTGGAGTTGAATACTTTCATTCAAATTACAGATTACTTTCGATAAAGTTTTTTGTTTATATACTCTAACTTAGCTCTGATGTGAGTTAAACTGTGTGTTAACATGCACACTGATATTACAATATTATGCTGAACATCACAATATTCTGAATTTGATATGGGTCATGTAAACACCAAATTCTGCATGAACATTCTGAATAATCCCGATTAAGACACGTTAGATATTATTCTGGTTTTCGGAGCATTTTTTGGACATGCGTATAATGTATTTGGAATATTTGTCTCAATATTTTCCACAATTTGCTACCCACATTTTTGGCTGCTTTTTTGAAACATTATGAGAGAGAGACATCTAATGAATGAAAGAGCGAGATTCTTTTCGCACCGTCAAAGAAGTTTGCCTCTGGTTGAATTAATCAGAGTACGCACGGCTGAATATAAACGGGAGCATTCAAGGAATGTTCTTTTTCATTAGCCATGTAAACAGCTCAATAGGAATATTGTCTTTATGGGAATAAGGGAAGAATCCTGATTAGTCAGGATTTTGACTATTCAATACAACTGTCAGTGATGTGGATTAGACCGATATCTAAATGTTTTTGTCATTTGAACAACTTCCTCTATGTTTTTTTGGCTCACACACTTTGGAACTGTTCTAGAAGGGGCAGGTAAGAACAGCGAGGAACCATTTTCTTCCCAGACAGAGCCTGAGTCCTGGTTTGGCTCTGGGGTCCCAGCAGTGATGAATGCCTGTGCTGCTGCCGATGCTCGGAGCGATCGACAAGATGGGACCAATTACAGCCTCTCAGGCCTCGCCAGAGCACGCCACCTCCACATCTCTATGGTTACCATAATGACCTCTCTGGGGCCGATGGGAGGAGTTGGGATGCTATGATATGGCGACCCTGGGGAGCCTCTGACAGAACAATCTGGATGAGCATACTGACTTAACATTTGCACTGGAAAACCAGGGTTTTCAGAGGGTTTTAAAGGGAAATATATATCTGTGATATAGATAGTTTCATACAGTCTGAAAACCTAATGATCCAGTTTTGCTGATAGATTTGATCTGTGAGACATCAGAGGGAGGGTGGATGGCCTTTCTTACCGTTCTTTGATTTCTAGCAAACATGAGCACTGACTGAAAAAAAAAATTCTTATATTCTTTGATGCCTTACAAGTTTACTTTCTTAAATGGCACTGGGCAACTCCCTTGGCTGTGTGTTATATTTGTTATTGCCAGACAAGGGAAAACCTCATAGCTACAATGTCCCTCTTTTCATTTCATTTGAGTTATCTGCAAGGGGAATTCATTTCATGGCTATAAGACCCATGACAACCATCTCATTATCCAATTAGTGTTTAAAGTGCTTCAGTTTTTTTTTTTTTTTTTTTTTCTATCATGGAAAAGTTGACTGTTGGTGCTCATGTTTAAATAATTCTATTCTACTCTGTGGACTCAAAACAAGACCTGTCCTCCATCCTTGCCTGTAATTGGCTGCCGAGCAAAGTGACAGTGTTTCAGTATTCCTCCATATCTAGAAATACCGTGAAATTGTCTTTATCCATCATTAGGAGAAGTTTTATCGTCAGAATGGGCCATGAACGCCTGGTCTCATCTCTAAACAATGATCAGCTCCCTCTTGCCAATTCCGCGGTGAACACAACGCCGACCATTAACTTTCATTAAATGCTCTATTAACAACCCCTGCCTCCCTCTCTCTGTTGCTCGTGTTGCCTCGCCCTCATGCTGGCTCTAATTGATGAAGATTGAATGATTGCTGATGAGGGGAAAAAAGATACAAAACACAAGCAAACACACACATGCTGTGGGCTGTGCAAATGAAGGACTGTTAGGTGGTGGCGGTGTGTGCTTCAGGCGGGAGGGGGGACGACGACAATGGCAGCCAGCAGGAAGATGCAGGGATTGTGTGATTGCTAATTACAGAGGCTCTCTGGATCGACAAAGACGGCACCACAACAAGACGATCGGCTCAGAGAATAAATGTTGACGCTGCATGCGTGTTAATTGCTGACGCTTAATCATAAGTTGTATAATTACGTTGTGTCTCTGTGTTTTGGTTTTGTGAAAACAAATGGTATAGCAGGAGATGTTTTGAATTCTTCACTGGGAATAAAGACTGGAGGCAACTAAAACTGTAATTATTTCATACTGTAGTGACACGTGTTCGCTAACAGGTGCAAGCTCTCTCGCTCTCTCTCTCTATCTCTCTGTCTGTTCTATTGTAACCACAGGTGGTGTAATGCATTCTCAAAGTCTCTTTTTCAAATCTGTCAGACAGAGTGATTGGGAACAATGAGTGAAAACGTTACATTACAACAATAATATTGACCCGTATCGCAAATTAAGCGATGACTCATCAATATTCTAATCTTTGCTTTCTCATGATGAAGAGTGTTTAGGTGGGAGTACATTGACCCTTCTCACAAATGTTGTATGACAACAAAAGAGAAATGAATTGAGTTCTAACTCGTTATTGATCAGAAACCAGCTTATTATTGTTTCTACAGCAACAAGCAATCTAGTCTGTTCGAGCCAATACTTCAATAGCTATTATTACTGCGACTGCCTGCAAGCTGTTCATAAGCATTGATGAGACAACAACCATGTGCTGAGTATTTACAGTTTGATTCACAAAAGGTTATTAGTTGGTGTATCAGATTCACTAGTGCATGTCATTTTTAAATACACACATCTAAAACAGAGCTCCAGTCAACGATTTAATAATCCCTATTAACCGGTGTGCAAAGTCACTTTTTTATGTAACTAAATGGTTTGGAAAAACTGGAGACCCACACCTCATCTATATATTTTCATGCAATAGGACATTTTGTTTTGTATTGTCACTTTTCTCTAGAAGCCCTGAGAGGCAAAAGAGAAAGAAAAAAATAAAATTAAAATAAATCCCCAGAATAATCTTTATACATTTCTTGAAAATAATAAGTTTCCATCTGTTCCTGTATCATTTTCCTGAGGTACTTTTTTTCATCTGTGAAAACAGGTGGGTATAAACGTTTTGGCATGTGAAAAAATACATTTTATTTCTCCCCACTGGCCTCAGGGTTTCCATGACAGCAACATCATACTCTTTTCAAAACAATCCTCTGACTGCAGACAAGTTGAAATTTAGTTCTGTAGGGTTCCAGCGCCAGAATGTAACACCAGTGTATAGAGTAGTTCAGTGTAAATAATTTTAATACCGTTACCTCAGAAATTACATTACAGGCTTTGTTCATATAGTAATCAAGAACAGCCTTATTAGTGGATCTGTCTAAGCAGCTGCACATGGAGTTAATGAACCCTTGATGGCCTGCTTTACATAACTTATGTCTCTTAGCTGCTCTATAATCATTTACGGCATAGTATTGCTTGTTGTAATACAATCATACAAGCTGCGACTCCCCCGTCATTTCCCTACATGGATGTATATCTACATTAGAGGAAAAGAAGATTACTGAATTCATCATTTCTTAATCAAAAACGGAGAATAAAGAGTGCAACAGTTCGCCTCCATCACATCGTTTCATTGACTTGAACGCAATCAGTGGGCGGGTAGGGCCTTGACAGGGCTCTGAGTATGTGCCGGTGCTTGCTGGTGACACTTTCTGAAAGATTGTGTAGTGACACAGACAGGCATCATTACACACTTTCATGCTTCCATTCTCCCTGTATGAAATGTCACTCCGTATTGAGTGTCCTTTCGCTTTGCCTTGGCGGCGCGCTCTCCTCTTCCACTGCACTTGAGTTTTCCTCACTTTGTTCTGCCACTGTCTTTTATTCTCCAGCTTCCTCATATGTGTGTTCATCTCCCTGTCCTTTCCTTTTTCCACCCTCGCTCTCAGCGCTCACAATATCCTGACCTTGTCTTTTCTTCATCTCCCGATCCTGTCCCTCTCTCTTTGCTTTATTCCATTTTTACCCCTGGTCTGAATGTGCACAAACTGCACTTTTGACTTGATGAATTCTTCAGGTGGCACTTTCTTGGAGTTGGTCCGCCGAAGCTGAATCAGAGTCCGACTGTGGGCTATGAAGATATTACATCTAAATCGGTTTGATCTAATCTAAATCGTTGTCTGACTCAGCTGTTAGTCAGACAGTGTACTCATGTCCTCCAGTAAAATCCACTGCTTCCACAGTGTTCTAGTAGTTATTCTATTAATCACTGTCCAACTCCAATCCGTCTATGATGCTTTTAAAAAAACCTTGAGATCTATTTTAGGTGGATTTTCCCTTTGATTGTGCCCGAAAAAAAGACATGCCTGTCTATACTTATCTCAAGTATTCTACCTCTATTTCTCAATCTTTCTAAGAGGATGAAGAAGGGGATCTGTGAATGTGGAAAATCAAAAACTGCACCCGTGACAATATCGCATTCATCAGGAGGCCTTATTAATGGTCTGGCCTCTGCCAGGTGAGTGCAGCCAACGAGACCCTTACTGATGAGGGCCAAAAACAGTCCCACTCCACTAGCAAAGACTGTATGCGGTAAATTTTTTGAAAATCAAATAACACTAAGTGGAGAGACAGCGGGGGATCTTAGAGCTTTCTGGTGTTCAATCCAAGTCAATTACCAACATTTGTGAGTTCAACATTGTTTGATTTCTCTATTCTTTTTGTATCTATTACCATTTGTTTTCTGACAAACCATCTTTTGTACATTACAAGGACAGTTTGCAGTGTCTGTCTTCACTAAGAATCTGTATTTTTCTGTTGGAAATTGGTTCCCTTTCTTCCTTGTCGATTCATCTGGCAAAAAAAAGAAGGCCATCCATATTTTACCTAGCAGTTATTGAAAACCAGGCTTCCTCCTTTGGCCAGACAGAGAGATTATGAATACATCATTAGAGTATTAAACAAGACAAGGTGGAGGGTTTAATTGCTATCTTCTTGGCCTTTTAATTGCAGGGAGGATAATTTCATGAAGTCTATGTGTGTGAGATTTGTCGTTTGTCTATTCTAATATACAAAAAATGACATGTATTTTACCTTTTTAGATCAAGTTCTTGTTATTATGAGTTTTACAAACAGCTAGAAAATCCAACAACTAGTCACACATACAATTCAGTTATTGTTATATATCAATATAACTGTATTTTAAATATGAGAACCCCGGACAGATAGACAGTTAGAGCAGTCGGTAATTATATACTCTCTAATGAGGACTGCAACTACAATAATATAACTTTTTTTTGATTAGCTGTTTTTTTAGTTTTATGATCCATGATGTATGGTCACTATTCATTTATATTTGAAAATGAGGTTGTTGTTGGTTAATTTGGGGGCAATTGACTATTCAACACTAATTCACATTATGCTGCAATTTAATACAGTTTTATGTATTTTCCTAGAGTTATTTGACAATTTGAGTCTGCAGAGAAGTTGTAGCAGAGGGCATTGAGCATAAACTGTTCACACATGCCACTGTGTGCAGACACACACAAACACACTGTCAAAACAACATTTTCTCTATCTCAGCTCCACCTCTGGCCACGCAGCTGGCTTTTTGAAGAAAGGGAGAGATGAAGTGGCAGAAGAGAAGAGGGAGGGAGAGGGGGAGGGTGGGGAAATGGCCAAAGCTCTGAGTAATGCCAAAGTAAATTGTAATGTAGGACAGGTCAGTGGGAGTTAAAAAAAAAAGCTAAAACACACTGCTCTATTGCAGCACTCAAGCTACCTAGCCCATCATTTACTGAAAGAGCACTGACACTGAGCAGGAAAATAGAGGGGGTAGAAAGGGACATGGGAGGGAAATGAATAAAAAGGAAAGAAATAGTCTGCAAGGCAAGGTGAGGCTTTAAAGGACTGTGTGAAGGACCGATATGTTTAGGCTGATTTATACCAAACACTTGCCACAGCCTTTGCTGTTGGCATATTGACGTATAAACAAGTTTCATGTGGATACACAACAAGTGACTATAATTAAAAGGTGTTTTATAAAAAAATACATTAAAAAAAAAATCAGCCAGCGGGTTTGAAAAGCAAATAACACAGCAATTGATTTAGAATATGTCCAAAAATAAACCATTTGCACAAACCAGATCTTGTTAAAAGCATTAAGTCCAGCTCTCCTCAGCACAGCTGGGAAGCCATACATGTATCATCTGGAACCCTTTTTTTCCCGATATTGTTAACAGTAGTTGGGACTTGGGAAAAATGTTTGATATACAGATTCCACTTTTTCTCCCACAATATCTGTAAAATGATTATCAAGGTAAATTAACTTTCATTTTACTGGCTTTTACACGTGCATCAATTGTCTGCTAATGATGATTAAACATTGATTGATTAATAGTTAAGATCGGTCGCTGTAGACTGAAAACGCTGATCATGGCAGCCTCACCAACTGTGCTGCTGATGGAGATCATGATAAATTAATGGTGCAATGTGTGTGAACTGTCTTCACACTCCGATGCAGAGGTGCCATGCAAGAGCCTGAAGAAACTGCTCGAGACATTTACACTCTCTGACGTGAGTTACAAATCCGGTTATGCTGCGTGTGATTTGTTTAGTTATTATTATGCAAATTGGGCGCAGCATCTTTATTACATTGCCTCTTCCTTCTCAAACGTTCACAAACCTACATCTGGTGCAAGCTCAAGCAGTGTTAAAGAGGATATAAAAAAAAAAAAAAAAAGAGTATGCATGTTGTACACACAGGTACAGCGTAAATACTTAAACTAGCATTTCTCAATTATCTTCCCAACAACATCAGATTTCAGCCGAAACCTCACGTCCACACCTGGTTCACTGATGGTACTACAACACTCTGAGATAATAAGACTCAAGGGAACACTAGTATCGCCCTGCATGAAATCAAAAATAATTAATGCAAACATTTTCTATCATCCCAATCTGTTTGAAACAAATTTAAAAAGTCTACCAGTGTGTTCTTTTCTCTCTGCTACTGATCTGCCTGATAAGTCCCAAGATACCGAAATCTTTGAAGTACAGGAGATTAATTTATCTCTGCCGAATTGGAAGTAAGTTAGTCAAAATATTAAAGATGCAGAAGAATACCTGTTATTTTCTGACGGATTCACATTGTGTTTGTGCATAAACCATTGGGGATTAAACACAAACACCATCTTGGCAGAAAAGTCACATTTTAGCTAAGTGAAAGGAGCGGAGGTGGTTCCAATATGTGTGTGTGTGACGAGCTCAGACACCACTGAAATAAACCTGGCCCTGGCATACAGCACACCTCTTTAAGCCTTCATCTCTGTGTCATTAAAGACTATAAAACGGCTAAAAGTAGCTGATGAAAAACACATTTTTCGAAAATAGTCTCTCTTTGTATTAAAGAAAGAGTCACGGTATTCTTTCACTGAATTCATTACAGCGGTTTCACGGAGACAGCACCTAATGGCTATTAGAGAAGCTGTAGGTTGAACACATCAGCAGTGGTTTCAGCTGTGGTGTTTTTTACTTTGTTTATACATTTGACAGCTAAATACGACCTTGGAAGGATTTTAACATTGAAAGCCTCCAAAGCTACAACTGTATAGTTTTCTAAGGTCAAGACGATTTATGAAGATAAGTAATTGCTGCCCTACAGCACAGCAGTCGCAGTATTTTACCTCCAGATTAAAACTATTTTCCGTGCTGTTTCTCTGGGGGTTGACGTAGTAATGATTGGGCTTTCAATTCTCAGTGCTGGACAATGGATTTCGTCCAAATGATCACATCTCAGCCTTTTCCTTCACTTGATAGAACTGCACTGTTGCTCCAGAGATGCAGACTTTAAAGGCCATTGACGCTGACGTGGCGTTATGTAGGAGGCAGTAATAAAAAGCAAAAGAAAGAAAAGAAGAGCGATGTATTCTTCTTACATAATGGACTAGACCTTGGAATTATGGTAATGGCATTTTCACTCACACACAATTCAATTGAAGGACAAGAAAACCCTCAGGATTCAATAATGCACGTGTATCGTCACAGGATGAATGGATTTTGTTTTATGTCCACCCTGACAAAGGCTCACTTTGAACAAGTGGAAATGTTAATGCACTGGCGACATTGTACTCAAAGGGGACAGAGGATGGCACAGTGGTACTGATGATGTGCTGCTAGTGACGAGAAACTGAAGTGAGTCAGAGTTGCCCTTACAATAGCAAGGCTGTATTGAGTACATATGTATACATTGTTGAGAATGTAAAGAAGCATACATTGTAGCATCTGCGTCAGAGTTTAAAAGAGGTTAAATTCAAATCCTTTTACCGGAAACTGTGGGTGCAATCACCCTTTTCACCAAATACATGACATGCTACCTAGTCCTTGAGCGAGATACTGTTGCACGAATTGATCCTCTTATAAAATAAAGTAGCGTTAGACAAATCCCCCTTGTAGAGTGGGGTAGCGAGGGGAAAATATCAATGAAGTAACTAACTACATTGTAACATTAACACTATCATTAAATGTATTATAGAGCAACCCTGAAATAAGTTAAAAGAGGTGGAAGCTGCTGTTGGACAACAGCAGGGTTTACAAGATATTCAGAAAGAGCGTAGAGTTGAGAAAAAATACTGAAGTTAGTGGATGGATGGGTGGATGGTCAGATGGATAGAAGGATGTAAGAACGAGTAGGTGGGTGGATGGATGGATAGATGGATGGACAGATGAATAGATAGATAGTTGGATGGATGGATGGAAGGACGGGTCGGTGGATGATGGATAGATAGATGGATGGATGGACAGACAGAGATAGATGGATGAAAGGACAGATATATGGATGGAAGGACGGGTTGGTGGATGGAGGGGTGGATGGGAGGAGATGAAGAGATAGCATTCTGCCAATGTATGAGGGCTTGCCAGTGTGTTTTTGATCCCGTGGTTTATGGTCAGTTTTGAAGCTATACAGTGTGGGCTGTGTATGGACACTACCATGTGAACACACCATTTTGCTAAGATCTCCCAACACTAGAATAACTGGCCTGGGCATCCTGACAGGAGGTCTATGGATGTTTAAATTTAGAGTTTTGAGATAAAAAAAAAAAGTAAAGATGTAGATAAGATACTTCTGGGAACCTAACAAATCTCTGTTTTCCATGAGGGAATAGGGACGGGTGACTTGCAATGTGAGTTGTTGATGTAAATAATACAATCTAGTGTGATGCCTCTGACCAAGTCGCTTAACCCACAGCTGCTCTACAGAAGCAGTTTACTGATGCACCAGGTACGAGGTAGGTGACTATTAGTTCCTTTATGCTGTTTCCACTGCAGAGACAGCATCATTTCTATATGTTTTCTTTAAATAAAAAGCTTCCAGTTGACACTTTTAAAAAAACTCTGGTTTAAGCGTTTTACCGAGGTAAATCTCTCCAAATACAACAAATACTAATGCTAATGTTTGACAGTGTTTGCTAGCAAACTAAATGTCAACCTCACATAACTGCATGCTAATCACTTTTGTCTTGGATCCCTCTTGCATGTGTGTGGTGTCACAAAGAAGTTGTGTTAACACAGAAACTGGTACAATCCATAGACCAACGGACAGGTAATCATTTGCCTAACAAATGACTGGATTGAAACACACACAAATAAATTGACTATTGTTCTCTTTGCTATGCACAAGGAGTCATTTCATCCAGATGTTTTGCCTGTGCAAAAGCTATGATTAGGCCTATCCATATTACATGATTTGTCAATTTGTTATGTATCATAATAGTAGCAGTTTGTTGCAAAGGCTAAATGAAACTTCACCATTATGCTTCCATTCAATTCCCTGATTGTAATTTATTTCAGTGCCGAGACTGAACAATGTTTGCACATCACTTTGATGAAAGTGTACAAAGCCAAAGAGCAAATATTATTAAGCTAAATATGTATTACCTTTCTATGCTGATGTTGTAATGTAAAAAACAAGCATGCTGCTTTACCACACTATGTGCTGCATGCTCAAGAAATTGTAAAATGTATCATCTTCTGACCTTTCACATTAGTGTGATTAAAAAAAAAAAATAAGATTGAAATCCAGAGAGCATTGGGCTTCTTGTGAATTGGTTTCCTCTGGGACGGCCTGTACTGACTATTGAGTAACCTACGAGCGTTATCACTTGGAGAGTGCACATGAATAGATGAGCTAGAAGAAAAAGTTTAACTCTGGCTTTATTAACCAGAAAGATGAAGAGAGAAATGATCTGGGGTGATCAAACAGCTAATCTTAATTTCACCGCTGGCAAGAGCAGAGCTCGTTAAGAAGTGTGCACCTGTTTGTCTTTCTCTCCGCCTCTCTCTCCCTTGCCAAACCTCTTCTCCATATTGTGTTTCAATTTGTTCTGCCTTTAGTTGAAAAATGGAACATATTCGACGCCATCTCTTTACAATTATTCGCAAGTTTGCCTCATTAGGAAGCATCTTCAAAAGGAAGGGACAGGCACGGTTTGAATATTGCACGGCACATTATTCCTCCTCCCTGCGTTTCCTCAACCTGAAAACAAACTGTTCACTACATCTGTGCTACTGTTATTCCTCTTTCACCATCACTGGATGTTAAAATGACATTAATATCTATGACAGTCATGTTCTTTGCATAGTAAAGCAGAGTATTCCCTTAAGGGCACAGATGCATGTGTTTACTTCCTCTTCCACAGGATTTCAGCTTTAGCTTTTTTTAGTTCCTTATTTGATAGAGATGGTAAGGTGAGGGGGAGAGATAGGACTACATGCAACAAAGGGCCATTGGGACTTACTGCCAGGTGAGCTAACACCAGACAGCTGCTTAAACATGTAGTGTTTGTATAGTTTGCTCGCTTGATAATCTATTGCTCCAATTTTGATAATTTGAAAGTTACGTTTGAGGTGTAGGAGAGATCAATCTCTGAGATCTGATACAAATAATTCTTCCCCAAAAGAAGAAACTACATTACTGAGATTTTAATTTGTAATGCCATTGTCAGTTCTGTTTATTACAGTGTTGCTATGTTAATAGGGCAACACATTTTTCTTCCTAATATTCATTCCAATGCCGATATTCTTTTCAAACTGAAAGTCTTTTTGTCATGAGTACTTTCTTAGGAGACAATATTATTTTGTCATGACAATTTTTTTTTTTTTGGGGGGGTTCAAGGCAATTTGTTGAAATTTTTCTAAGCTTTCACATCACCAAACAAGGCATCAACCAATGACATTTGTCAGAACAGACACATTCAAAATGTACAATATAATGTACAACAACACAGAGGCTCCATAGTCCGAACCGAAATGTAAATGTCATCGTCCTTTCAACCTTGACAAAGGCAGTGCATACCAAATCCATTTATTTCATTTTGTTTTGTTGTATATAGACTCAGACAGACTGCCAAACGCTGTTCTGGGTCTGCCTCCGTAAATCTATGAGAACATTTTATTAAAAAACTGTTTTAACGTACAGCAGTGCCATCAATTGATAAAATATGTCAGAGGATACGGCGAAGGACACATATTCTTAATGGCTTGTTGTAGTCTAAGGATTTTCACTAATTAACATGAAGTGTCCTTGGTTTAAGGTGACATGCTTGGCACTTGTGAATTAATGATCAATATATCATGGTTATATTCATTGTGATACCTTGGTATGATGAGCATAAACAGACAAAGAGGACTAGGCTGTGTTCATCCAGAGTTGATGAAGACATATCATGTAGACCCCTATCGCTTCCTGTCACAAAGAGGATGCTGCTCATTGTTCCTGCTTCCTTCCCTAGAGGAGGGTGCTTGTCTTCTGGGTGATTATACAGAAGCCTCAAAACGAACATGGTAATTACTAATGTTGTTAAAATGCACCTGGCAAGCATAAACCATGTTTAACATTGTTTTTATGACTTGACACACGACACACAACAAATGTGAATCGATGGAAGCCATAGCTCATCATGTCCATGTGGCTAAATATCAGAAAGCACTACTGAAACAGTCAAAGTAGCCCTCACATTGTGAAGCATCTAAGCATCTAAATTATTTCTCTGCATTTAACCCATCCCGGAGGAGCAGTGGGCTGCAATGAAGCGCCCGGGGAGCAACTTGGGGTTAGGTGTCTCGCTCAAGGACACCTCGGCATGTTGCCGGTAGAGGGGTTTGAACCACCAACCTTGTGGTTACGGGACAAGCGCTCTACCTCATGTGCCACAGCCGCCCCAATGGTGATGAAGGGAATCCCTCCTTAGCTGTTGAATTTATTCAGTGATAATTAACTAGGTTTTTACTGGAGCAAAGTGGCGCCGGGGGACAGGGTGTTAACAGATAACAATTCATACTGTATAGGATCCCCGTCTTAGGCAGTCAGAAGATCCCCAGAATAACAACTCAAAAAATTAATCAAACACTGCAGCTGAGATTCCAAGATAGATGCTACAAATTGTATTCATTATTTTTTTTTTGCTTACTCTGATGAAGTATGCATTTGCTAGAGGCTAGTATCGCTCAACACTCGATAACAGACATTATATCATGCTGAATATTAATAGATATGGACATAATAGAAAATTCTATGAATGGAATTGATTGATTTCGAAGGAAATGTGACCGACTTGACATGGCCTTATTCTGAGCTTCGGAAACGCTGTTTTACATGTTCTTTTCATTTCATCTGCAGCATTTTGAATCCACTCTTACCGCCCTGTGAGTAACAGAGAGTCCAAAGAAAGTCAGAACCAATTGACCCGAACGAGCACTCCTAGTTTGATAATGATGTACTATGCTTGTGAAACATACATATATGGAGTAAGGAACACTACCTCCCTCCACTCCCTCTTTAGCATAACACTGAGCAATGGTTTTAGTCCGCTACGACCAAGGCTGCAGTCACATCTGCTGGTCTGGTGTGTCATACTTTCAAAATCTAAATTAACAAGCACAAATTCCAAGTTCCAAACAACCCTAAACATTGGTATCATAATCAGCTTGTGATTAAAGATTATTGCCGTTTTTTTAAGTCAATAATCATGTTTTACCATCTTGCTGCCCTAAAAAGGATAAGCGGTTACGGATGATGCATGGATGGATGTTTTACCATCATATCAAAAATGCAAATCGCATCGCAAATCGTCTCTGACATATTTGAAAGGACCTCTTTTTAAACTACGTTGCACCGAACAATCAACAAGGCTATTTCATGGCAATAACTTGCTGTGTTCTGCAGGTTGTCAGCATGATGAAGCTGCATCCTGTGTTCAACATGTCTTCTTCTAAGACTGGCATTCACTACACAGAATTAAATCCACTCAGTGCTATCCTGTATGTGTGTCTGTGTGTCTGTGTGTATGTGTGTGTGTGTGTGTGTGTGTGTGTGTGTGTGTGTGTGTGTGTGTGTGTTGTTTCCTCCCTATACTTTAGCTGACAAAGAGGGATGCCTTGAAGATTTTTTTTGCCTGTCCAAAAACAAAGAGAGGGAAGACAGAGAGCACAAAACCCATTTTCCCCATTTTCTCTGGGCAATTACACAGATAACACTTGGAAAATTGGTTTTTTTTGCCTTGAAATGCAGGCAGAACTGGTGTTAAAACAGAGCAAAGAGATTGTGAGAAATGGCTTGTTGTTGCCATTCATTCTGTGCATGATTTGCAAGTTCTGTGTGTGACTGCTGAACACTCAGAACAGCGCACATGGAACACTCTGCTCCGCCTATCATGTTTAATAGAACATGTGTTCATGCATTAGTCAAGAGTCTTTCTTCACTTGCACACATTTTGGTCTGGTGCTTATGGCACTACAGTGTCTGAGCTGTGTATGATATTTTGGCAGAGGGATGGTCACAACACTACAGAGCAAAGTTTGAATGCCCAATTAGACGAGGGAATTGAGGATAAAGACATCATCTCCCCGCTAAAGTCCTCTGAAGCAAGATTCAAAACTATCATCCCCTGCAGGCAAGAGTTGTTCAGATAAAGAAAAGAACCCATGAAAATTAACAACTTTCTCCACTGTGGCTCACAGATTAATAACACAGATGGAGAGTTACTCCCCAGCCGTGTACACTGTGTTGATTGGGCACTGAAAAGGCAAAACGGCCTTCTGTTTCATTCGCGAGACATATCATTCAATAGGGTGTCTGTACCATTGAATATGCAAATGAGGCTATTATCGCTGCATCCCTTCGTGGCGGACAGCTGAGGGATCTTGCCGGCGCATGCTTGGTTGGTGGTGTTTTATAAGGAGGACGTAGAATTGTCTGTTAATCACTCAAGCTGAGTGAGGGAATGCTAATACACTGCTTGTCCTAATAATGGGAAAACAGATTATGTTTACATCTTGTAAACTATACTGATGGCTGGGGGTGTATCTCTTCAGCGTGGGGGTGTTGTTATAAAGCACTTGTGCTTAGAAAGGACATAGTTCAACATGTTTGCAGACGGGGATGATGTGGAACGCCGCAGTGATAGTTCAGTGGGGTTGTATGAGATACTTAAGGATCAAAGCAATGTACTGATGTGGATGGGGCAGCAGCAAAATGTACTATAGACACCTAAAGAAAAATCTGTTTAATGTATGCTAGATTTAGAATATTTTCACCACTTTATATGCCGTCAGACAGCCCTTTGTGACGGGGAACTGAAGTTGTAATCTATGCTCTCTCCAAAGCCACATTACTTCTGTGTTTTAAGAGGTTTAGTTTGGATTCACTTAAGACACACATAGCACAAACTAACAAAGAAATCAAGGCAGCAGTAGACCAGCAACTCCTGTGTTCTGGTAGTTAAAATTACTGTTTGTTGTCCTGTTGTCACTGGAGTCCTGTGGCTTTGAAGAGAGCGTAGATAATGGCTTCAGTCCCCTGTTGGAAAGGGCTTCCTGACGGCATGTTAAAGCAGTGAAGCTATTCAAAATATAGCATGAATTTAAACTGCTACTCATTTTTTTTAACGTCTAAAATACATTTTGTTGCTGCCCCAGTCTTAAGCAGCACATTAGTTGGCTCCCCTCCTGAAAATCCTGTCTGTTTTTCCAAACTGGTGGTGTGCCAGCCTGACTATGGATTGAAGTACCTCATACAACAACACTTCAAATATAAGAAAAACCCTCCTCATTACGGACATCAATTGCTATATTTTATTTTTCTGAAGGAGATCACCAGAGTAGATATGCAGCAAAGTGTGCATGGATGCACTGAAGACTAGTTTTATCTATTAATCACACAATGTGTAACAAATACATATTATTATATTGCACTGCAGCTCGATTTATCCAAAAACCTTGAAAGGAAGCATTCATTATATCTAGTAATTACTGATTCCTCTATTGACAAAAAAGTCTTGTGAAATGAGCACACAAATAATGTGATGATTATAATGATTATAATATATTCCTCCACCAAAGCATATGTGACAAAAATAGAATCTGCCATGATATATTTATATTTATATTTAACAATGACATTAATGAGACCAGGCTGCTAATTACATGTCTTGCTGAACCACTGTATCTAATTTTACACTCTTCATTCCCTGTGTCTCCGGCTTATGAAAGCTTGTTCTGTGTTCAGTACCCTTGTCTGTAACCCAGCGTAAGGACACTGGCATAGTGCCACTCCTCTATAAACCACCCACCCCCCTCCTTATGATTATCTTTTTTAATTGCACTATGCATACCCCAAAGGACAAAACTGAAAAAAAGTCTGTCAAGAAATCGTGTCTTCCCCCAAAAAAAAGCTTGGGGCCCCTTTTGATCTTTTGACTCTTCACATCCTTCAGTGGCCCCAGGGGCTCACCCTTACTTCTAATGTTTCTTACACAAAAACCCGCAGTAGCCTCAAGAGGCTATTCTGGAACATGACAGAACAAAAAAAATCTAAGTGAATCATGCAGAGCTAATCTTAACATTACTACGGACAGACACGTCCAGGTTGTCCAAGATCCACATCCTAGGCTCTTTTTTCTAAGTATCTCCCTTTCACTTTCTTTTTGACTTTCTGCTTGTATTCTATTGCTGTCACTCTTCCGCTCCACAGGCAGCCACTCTCAAGCATCCAAATAACACATCAGAAAACTGTACTGCTGAAGGTCTGAAGCTAACAATTATCTGAGCTTCCAGTCCCAGCCTCCGGGCAGACAAGAGGTACCTATTCACATCCGAGTGCCTCGAAACCATGGCTATTATTTCAAGATGATTCATGAGGGGGGGGAGTCAAAGAAGTAAAGGTGTCTCCATCAAAAGATAGTCATCATGCTGCGGCTAAAAGTCAAGCGTACCCAATGTGACGGTGAAAGCAGGTGAAAGCAAAAAAGAGCACAGAGGGATAAAGTGATAAGCTGTTATTGTTTCTGGTGTGATTCTTTTATTTTCACCTTGGTCCGCATTGTTGGATTAGGTCATATCCGTACACCAATTGGTAAAGGATATTGCTCTTATATTGCCCTGTTCCTGTAAAGCCAACCATCTGCTACAAGAAGGGGGGTGTGGGGGGGTGTAGGCTAGCAGAGAAGGAGAAGTTTTATTTCACTCCCTGTCCATTCTTGTTTGGCAAGCATATTTACTCTTGGCAGAATCAGCACTATTTATCCTCGGCCCTTGCACTGAAATGTCTAATGTTTTAGAAAGAAAAAAAAATGCAAGAAACAAACCAAAAAAAAGTGCTTGCGTTCTAGCCAGCACATGCAAAGCCATTGTTGTGTGGCACCACTACCAAAAGAAGAAATTCCTCAAAGACTAAGAAATGGATGGCTGAAAAGTGTACCTATTCTCAAAGTGACAGTGGGCCTGACTTTTGAGCTGGCATTACTTTGTGGCCTCTTTCCAACAACACTTAAGGGACAGTACAAAGGATGACACAGGCATAGTTATATTCTGTCAGTGGTAATGTTTTCTGTGAATAATGAATCACGTTACCTTTGAGGTCCAGGTTGCGTGCTCCATTGGAGTGCTGCGTAACGGTGCGCGAGTCGATCTTGAGTGTATGCACGTTGTTTGCGTCCCGGGACACCACCACGTTGTGCCACTGGTTGTCATTGAGTGGCTTGTCTGAGTTGCCCTTCATCAGCGACGGCCCGTTGCCAAGATCAAAGACGTAGTGGACGTATCTGTGAAGAAAGAAATCAGAGTATGTCAGTGTGTGTTTGTGTGGTCATTGGGGTTGGTCCATCGTTTAAATTTGCCTATTGTCCAATCGTGGTTAATCGACATATCAGAGAGGCTAAAAGATCAGCAGGGTTAAACAGTGACAGGGCTTTGGAATAATAGAACCTAGATAGAAGCTTTTTGCAAGCAATATGGTTTAAGTTATGTATATAAACATCATTAAAAAAGTGTGAACAATTAATGTATTATCTTATCTTTAATATCCCAATCCAAATCGTATCTATAACTAGGGCTGCACCGAAAAGTTTGAAGCTGTGATGCTTTATTCATAGCGTTGCCATTTTAATTATTATTATCATTACTAATAACTTATAGAAACTGTCTTTCCCTCTGTGTTTTTATCTAAAAAAAGAAACTGCTTCAATCCATATTCGCTGGCATTTAGCCTTTGAAGAACACATGCCTGTACCAGCGTGGCACGCACCTGTATTAACGGGGCGGTCTAGCAGCAATCTAACAGCACCATAAATGGAGTGCAGAGAAAAACATATTTAGATTGGAGATATGGGGTATTACATCCATTGAAAAGAGACAACAAACTGGTTTGTAATTAAATATTTAAAATTCCCTCTTCACTTTTGCTGATTGATCTGGGCTCAGCAGGCGGACATGCCACTCCAAAAAAACCATTTCTGGATGCAGAGTAGAGCGCAGATTCTAGAGATTATCTTTATAATATCTTAGTTCTGACAGCATGGTAGCATGGGTTCTATTGATTCAATATTGGTGTCAGAAAATCATTCTTTTATCATCCCTTCAATATTCTACTACAACATCATCGTAATTACAAATCAATTGCAATAATTCTTTTGAAGGATGGTATTCTAAATAATTTCACAAAATGGGGACCATCAACAGCACCAGTTTGAATACAAACTGTACATTTTTTCTCATTCTGTGTTTTCTTTCAACACCACTCAACCTCTATGTAAGAATATAATGTTTAAATTAATATAATTACCAGTGTATGTGGCTGCATATAAGGCCCTGGGTTTACCATTTGTTTACTCATTGGTTTGGAATATAGAAACCAGTTTTTCTCTAAAAGCCTCTGTTTGCCCAAAGGCAGATGAGGTGGCACAGTTCCCCCCTTCACACACATATGGCTGTCTTTTGTTTTTTGGGTTAAGGCTATTGTAGCGGTTTCATTCAAGGTATGTGTTGTCTTTTTTTCTACCTCTATTCCAGTCCCTTTATGAAGCCTCTTGTCTTTGTGAGGCAGGGACAGCTCAGGCTTTTGTTTTGTAACAGTGCTGACTATAGAGCACAAGAGGAAGAGGGATAAACAAGCAAAAGCCTCCTTTAGATACTTTAATTATGAACAGCTTTTAGGGTGATACAATTCACGATTTGAACCAGTTTATTTGGGGTTTGAGCTAGCTTCTAGCTTCCAGATTTTCCTAATACTTGGCCTGTCAGAGAAAAGCATTGCGCTCACAATCCTGCATTAACAGTTATCAGTTAATGGATTGGAAAATAACTACCCAAGAAAAACAGACTTACTTTCTGTCTCCCAGTACAATCTACAGCTTCCTGCTGAGCTTTTAAGACAGCTGATTACAATTACTTGCATTAAAGTCAAGTTTATTCATCCAACCCTGATTCATAGCAACATTAAATCACTAACTGATCCGTGTTAACTGTGAACACACATTGTGTTGCCTAGAACACACATTTAAAATGAAGAACAGTTCAGGATTCTTTTTCTTGATTGTGTGGTGATAAATTGATGATTCAACAGGTTCTGCACTTTCGCATGGTGATCCACTGTGTTAGAATTAACAGGAAATGGGCTGGATCAAGGGACGATGCTTGACTTTCTAGGACGCATAGCTTGGCTTTCATCTGTCAATGGCAGATTAGAGAAGAAGTAAAAGCCAATCAAGAAAGAAACCATAAAGTTGCTGAATCCATCATAATTTCGCAACGGTTAGTTTAAAACTCATTGGTTTATGCAATGAGCAGTTCTTTCACTCGTAAGTAATTAAGTACACATAATTGTACCTTTGTGTTTTTCCTTTATTTCTTTTTTCCATAATAAAATGTTTATGGTTATGATATGTCTTGTAGTTGGCTAGCTTGGTTCCATGTTTTAAACAATGGATATCTAAAAGTGAACATCTCTTTTGTGTAGGCTAACAGTGTTTAGGAAAAAGAAGAAACATTCAATGCTACTCTTCTTAAGTGATATCACATGGGACTCACCCTTTCACCAGTTCCACGACAATGAAGTCACTCCCGTCTCCAGAGTTGAAGAGCATCAGGCCATCAGGCGTGGTGGTTTTAAACTGAAAGAAGAGGTGCATGGAGGCGTAAGCCTGCAAAGTGGCCAACGCTAAGTAGCTGCCTTTCGTTCGAAACGTCACTGGATCTGCAATGATGTGGCGCATGCCAAAGCGGGCATTCAGTTCGCAGTAGGAGATGTCGCCATTCTTGCACTGGTCTAGGTAGGGCAGCCCGTTGAAGGTCAGGCCTTGGAGATGGCCAATGAAGTTTGAGGGCACCACAGATATGAAGCGCCGCTCGGTCATTATACCCGTCTCGATGTTGTGGAACTCGAGACGTGTGTGGGCACCAGTCATCTGGCCTGAAATGGTGAAGGACAGGAAAACAAAAACACAACTCTGAACAAATTTGGGAACACATTCATTGCAATGTTCTCTTTTAAGCAGCATAAGGTATCCTGGGAAAATGTTACGGATTATGTCACATTTCAAGACTGTGAAAGTATCATAACTTGCACTGTATGTCTGAGATAAATACTTGATGCCAGAAATCTAAATTTGTAAAAATGGCGTAAACAAAGCAGCCTTAGACGAATCAAAATGCAATCACGCCCCAAGATTTTGACGTTTTAGGATTGGCGCGGATCTTTGAAGGTCTCCTGGTAGCAATGTCTGATAAATTTCATGCTCATTTTGCATGCACAACAATAAGGAGGAGTACATTGTTTTGTACTTAATAACGTGCAGACTTGTATGGGCTAACTCCATGTAACTGACCATGACCTAATAATCCTCACAGCTGGTGCACAGATGTTTCAGCTCCTGAGTTATGATTGCCTAATTTAATGATGATTTTAAATGTTTGTAAAGTGTCTTTGAGAACTTTGAAAAGCGCTCTATAAATAAAATGTATTATTTTTATTTTTATTATTATTATTATTATTATTATTATTATTATTATTATTATTATAACCATTATTAGGGGACACATTTCATGTTTTTAAGCACCATATATTTAAGTTAGAGATTCATATATGCTGTGGAAATGCATGTCAAGCTTAAAACATTCATGTAAATATTAAAATGCATCAGGCACTGTAAAACAATGCATTGGGATTGTTTACTTGGCACATCTTGTATATGCTTATTATATGTTAAATTGATTTTAGCTGCTTGCTAAAACAGTGTGTGTACAGTCTATGGTTTAATTGTATAGGTTCCTTAAAGTTGAACCAATTTGTCTAACCTGCTGTGAAGCAAATTACATATGCATAGAGTTGCAGAAAATCTCTCTACATGCCACCATTTACATTGTGTTTACTGTGAGATGTGGAGTAATGAGCTTGGCGAGCTGCCGATTAAAAGCCTGGCCAGCAATGCAAGGACTCCCTGGGCGCTTCCTCTGTCCTCCCCCATGAACAGGTTTGTGAACCAGTGAGAACTTCACTGGGTCATTCCTTGCTTCTGGCCTTAGCATGCCCGCTCTCTTCCCTTCATCTAGCTTGTACCTTTTTCTCACCTCATCTTTTGCCCTGCCATCCGTTCGCCCGAGGCAACAGTACTGCGAGTCCCCTTGACTCCACCTCGTCTCTTGACCTTTCATCCTTCTCTTGCTATTTTCTCAGAAGTTGGCAGAACCTCAGTGCTTTGGACACTCATCGGTATATACTTGAAAAAAACATCTCCCCCTTTCATTTTTCTCGTTCAAGTTCAAATTACAAAAACTTAATCCTCTCAACTGTATGCATTTGATGGGGATGCAACTATCCATATTCAGCCTTTTAAATGAGACAGTTATCTCAGAAATATTTGCTAATAGTTTTTTTTTTAGTTTTTTAGCTGTGCTACCACTTTCCCTAAATACGAGTTTAATAATAAATTAACAAACCATATGCCACCTCCAGGTCTGACTCACTATCATTATAATTAGATATCTTCTGCACTCAAATTAGTCTTTTTAATGACAAATGGAAAAACAGTTGACTTCCTGTGGGTGGATGTGTTATTGTGGAGTAATGCACGTGGATCTGTGACTGCTTTCTAACACTCACTGAGGTCTGATTCACCGCCTCTCACCGTAAATTAATCCCTCTATGTAGCAAACACAACTTACCTTCCACTGTGACGTTATCCACAGACAGCTGCAGGTTCTTGCCTCTTCGCACCACCTTCACCGTGTGCCACTCATTGTCGTTCAGCTTCTGCCCCGCGAACAGCGTCTCAGGTCCTTTGCCTGTGGTAGGTGTGGGGGGGGGAAATCCAATCACAAACAGCACAGCTGGAAAGCTGCACGTACCTACTCATGCACCCACACACACACACCCACACACACACACACACAGAGTACCCACACAGTAGGTGACAGTGCTGGTGGAGAAAACCTGCGTGTTTGCGAAACACATTCACACTATGGATCCTCCCTGTACACTGGGAAATGAAAGGAATCAAATATCCGGCCTGACAGACTAAAGTCGAATGTCTTCTCAAACGCTCACGGTGTTGCTGCAGAATGTCATCAAAGGCAGTGGGACAAATAGGACGTCACGATTTGAGGAAGTAGGAAGATTAGAACAGACAGCCAATGGCGGCTGGAGATGCAGCGCTACAAACATCATATGACATTTTGTTTCACGTGTCTCAGTTAGCACGTAGAGGACTCTCCTAATGGGTGACGCCAGACGCTCTTTTCCCCTCTCGCTGTTGTTTTGACTTCCCACTGAAGGGGACAGTTTGATGCAATGGCATATGGGTTGGCAGAAGTGTTTATCAGAGCCATATTTACATAATCGTCTTTTCAAAGTGGGGAATGGGCTATTTATATCCTGCCAATGACGGAGCCTTACTACATCAACATTAGAACAAATTGTCAATGTGAGGTAGTGACAGCGGGGGAGATTTTGATTAAAACAGCCGCCATGAATCCCTCATTTGATGAACCATGAAGGGGTCGGCGTGATTCATGGCTCAAGTCAAAGTGGTGACCGGTGCTGGTTTATAGCGACGTCAAAGTCTGTTTAAGTGCTCAATAATTGACATATATGAAAGGCATGGGATGTGACTACTAAAAGGAAAATTGTCTCCTTACATGGCTGCAGGAGCTTAAATGAAGGCCTGCCAGTTGTGGGCGTGCACGGTGTCATGGCACCGAGGTGAAGGTAATCAGTGATGAGGGGGAAGAAGGAGGATTCCGTAAGCAACAACATAATGAGGGGAGACTTTCACCTCATTGGCAGCAGGGCGGACTGAAATAGCAGAAAGCCAGAGGAGACTAGTCACTTCAATTAAGCCCACCTCTGTACTTTAAGGCAGCTCTGGAGCCAAGCAAGGGCCAATGTGGCTGGTGAATGAAGAAATGCGACATAAAAGACAATGGTTTTCTAACACTATTGGCAATGGTGATTTGTTTATACAGATCAAATTTTAGAAATGCCACTCTACTTCCAGGGACAGTGGCTCTTTTCTGACTGGTTGGGTGGCTAGAGCCTGAGTGTATTATACAAGGGGCTCGACTGGATGATATAGTGCAGCCTGGCAAAATATGATTGCCCCCTTCCCAGTTGTGTGTGAAATGATGTAGTCTACATGAAAAAAAAAAAAAAAATGCCATCAATTGATGGCAAGAACACACGCATGGCCCGCTGGAGAATTGTTTTCCCATTTACTCTTGTTACTTTTTTTATTACATTGTTTTTTTCATGGGCTTTTCTGTCTTCAGCCACATGAAATTGGAGAGAGAGACTTTTGATCACACCATGTGTGAAGTAAACAGAGGGGAAAAAAAGGCTGCTATATTGCTGCAGAGAGTGCAATGGGTGGATGGAAGTTGCCAGCAGAGAAGCTGGTACAAAGATGGATCGGAGAATAGAGGGGGTAAAAATGAAAACGGATGAAGATGAAAAAGATCCCAAGAAAAGAACGAACGGAGAAACAAAGTGCACCAGGGCAGCAGCAGCGACGGCTGGCTGATGTAAGATGGTTAAAAGTTAGAAGAGTCTAGTGCAGCACAAATGAACGGGAATGGCTAGCCTTTAGAATAGGGCCGTTGTAATATTTATTAAGCCAAGGGACCGGTTGGGCTGTAGGGGTAAAGTGCAACACCCAGTAACAAGACCAAGAAAGCAGAGGGAGTTTTAGGATGCCAGTCGACTGTCACACACTCGTCTCCATGGTTGGGTTGAGAGGGTCAAAGGTTGTAGAACGGCTTGATGAGAAAACAAGTATGACGTACAGAATTCCAGATCGTAATGCCACCGGTGTTACACCAGGACAATGATAACCTTAAAACCACATATTGGTGATGCACCTGGTGTTGGCTTGATGTGGTGTATTGCTGTTTAACTACCCAGGTAGCACTGAAAACAGGACAGCTGAGAGCTGGCAGCCCATGAGCTGCCGAGCCTTTAATGGCACTGGCAGAGAGAAGTACTTGATGCTAGAACAACAAAGAGGGGCTCAGGGCTCATTAATAAACGAGCTAGCCATTATTAAAATGCAATAATTCTTATGCCGTCTCACTTTGTCTTGGAGATCGGCAGGGCAAAGGGCTATGATCACACAACCAGGAGCCTCTCTCTTCATCTCTTTTGTTCCCATGGCCTCTCAGTGCATCACTTTTTCCTAGCACTTTCTAAATGTGCCACATGGGAGCTGAAGAGGTGTTGGGGAGATGTCTCTTCTGGTGTAAAAATAGCCAGGGTTGTGGGTTATTTTCATTGACTGTGTCAGCACACCGTAAATGAGAGGTGTGATGTTTGCGGGCTGTTGCATTATTACAAGCAGTCACGCATCACCCGTCGCTGTGTTCTGTCTGTAAACAAACTTGATTAATGCAATCGGATCAATGGAATACGAGCCGCCAGCCAGTGGCTGTAGGTTGCTGCAGGTTGCTGCCATCAGTCTCTATTCAGGCTGTGCGGTTGCAGCAATGAGCACTCAAATGCAGTTATATGATCATTACGTCGAAACCCTAATCAAAACAACTTCAGAGAGGAAAGCAGCTCATCCGTCAACGATGACAGCATTCCAATCCTGCCAATCAGGAAGTGAGAGGTGAAGATTGTCTCTCTGACTGTGAAGAAGTGGCAGAGAGAACATGATATCTCTAAGACCACTGATGGAAAAGTGTGCTCTCTCAGAAGCCTGGGGTGCTTGAAATAGAGATGGCATCTGACAAACTCAATATGTTGACAAGTAAAAACACTACTATGAGGCGAGTTTCATTTTGTTTATGCTGCATTCTGCATGAAACTAGGTCATCCCAGTCCGACTCCGGCCTCACAGCAAGCCCAGCAAGCTCTGCCGACATGGTTGTTAAGCCAACGAGCGCGCCGCAGTCTGATGCTGGCCAGAGGGCTTGAAGCTGGCCAAAGAGCAGCGATCACCGCTAAGGCCAACGTTGTGGCCAGAACAACAGCGCCGCAGCATTAATAGAGCCACGGGCAGTTCCTGGTAGGTCCGCTGTGAGTTCAGCAGTAGCTGACAACAGAAGCGGCCATGAGTCATGCGGTCATACATGGGGTGGGAGCCAATGTCAGGATCGCTCCAGCATATGTAAATAGACTGGTTGAGATTTGAGGGGTCATGGGTAACAGCAGGCCATGTTATCAAGTCAACGCTCACTAAGAGGGATTGAATGTGATGTCTGAGCTAACGAGGCAGTTTAAATCCAATCCACTCAGTCACTCTAGTGCCCAGACTGAGCTGCAGTGTTGGACTAGAGTACAGGACTCCAGACCCCTTTTTGAAGGTCCCTACTTCGTCTCAGAATCAAGCACATTTTACTTCCTTTTTTTGCCTCAGTCTCAGACAAAGAGGGTTTTTATTTCTAGACAACTGCAGAGATATCAATAAACTGCCTGTGCATTGTCTGATTTATCTGTTTACATCATTACTGTGATTGCTCATAGAAAACAAAAGAGCATTCCCACGCATAAGATTCAGATAAAATTGATTATTTCATCAAGGTGAATAAAGAGGGATCTTTGTTTGTTTTCTGTGGGTGGTTTTAAGGGAATGTGGATATTTAACATCAATTTGAGGAGTGCCTAAAGTTTGCATGTTCCACATATTATCTGGTGTTTCATGCAGTGTTCAACTTGCCCTGATATGATCTTGGTCTTGACTTGGTCTAAACCCCTAAAAGGCTTGGTCTTGTCTCGGTGTCAATACATTCTGGTCTTGTTAATGACTTTGTCTCGGTCTAGGTAGTCTTGACTACAACACTGTTGATAAAAGCACACTGTATGTTAAGATGCCATGGTTCGTTACATTGATGTTCATTAAAGCATCACTGTAGCGGTAGAAAGTCTCCCATCGGCCATCAAAGAACTAAAGAAACGAAACACTGAACAGAATAATCTTTATCATAGAACAATGACATGCCAGAGTAAACTCAGCGGGGGAACCAAAGCTACTATGTGAGTCGAGTTCCATAACAGTAGATCCCCCTCAACTACAGCATCATATCCTCTCTGACAAAGTTCGACAGATCCTGCCATCTTCAAGTATCGTATACAGAAACGAATGTCAGATCAAGCTCTATGATTCCCTGGAAGAGAACATTATTATGTGTAGCTATTACTCGTGACTTTTGAGTTTCCGCAAAGCCACACACACATTCATGTATCCACACTCGCAAGCGCACAATAGAGAAAAGAAAAATATAACAGTGGACTGCAGTCCAATTAAAATGGCTCCACACCAGAGTGTTTCATTCTCGGCTCAGCAGCCCCACTCTGAGGAAAGAGGGAGGACGCTAATACTGAGTGTTAGAGGAGAGGGCACGGGAGGAGACTGAGGAGAGACAGCTTTAAACGGAGGGATGAGGGTGGATACCAGCTGATTGAAATGGATTTTTGCATGCAGAACTGCAGAGGAGGATAAAAATCCAACCAGAGAGACCAAATGATGACCAGGGGGAATTGTAATGCCTGGCTTCTTTGTGAATTCGTATGGAAAAAAAGATGTCTCTATAAAATTCCCGCTTAGCAAGACGGACAGATGTTTTAATCAAAGTGGGAGTATGTGCATATGCCGTATGAGTTTAAGACTTATTTATGTTAATAATTTGCATTTTACTACCAGGTGATAGACCTCAGGCAGCCCCCCGTTGTGCAGCCATCTGGGGGAGGGCATTGTATGTGAACACACTGAACTGTACACACTCACACAGATGTATGCACATAATGGTACAGGTGCATTGAATATATGTAAAGAAGATATTTGTTCACCCTAGTAGCTGATGCGTGAGAACTTTCCTGAAATAAAAATAATTTAGTTGTCAAAAATATCTTTGTAAATACAGTATGAGTATTATACGTAAACAGGCAAAAATCTAACAAAATCAAAACACTCTTTGGCTTTAAATATAAGCTCATCGATATACAATGTTAACGTAACATTCATTTCATGATGCTTTTTCCGACTACGTGATTCTGTACCATACATGAAATTGCAAAGCAAAATTAATTGAAAAAATGATGTGTGATGTCAAAAAAGAAGCATGTATGGACCAAACACAAACAGTAAGTTATTGTCCCCCAAAAATAAGGTATAACAGTATTACATTAGGGCAAACATATGGCACCATCACCTGAAAGCCACTTCCTACTCTGCCTAAAGCACAGAATCACTCTGAAATTTTCAACAAAACACAGAAGCCAGCAGATGAAAAATGCTCTTCCTTCCAGTTATCACAAACCTACAAAAGCCCTGAGAGGCAAGTGTGAACAAAATACCATAACAGTCTCTTTTTAATTTGTGAAAAAAGGTAGAAAAAAAAGTTTTGCCACATTTTTTTTCTAAGTATAATTTTTTATTCTATGATAACAAGTGAAAAAAAAAGATGTCTTTTTTGTGGCGAGAAATGTATTTAAATCTGTGCTAACCTGCTGTTAGGGGAAAAAGCAAATGCTTTTATTGCTATTTAGAACATGGGGTATCACTGCCTCTTGTGGCTAAAAAGTATTAAAACAATTAAAACTGAAAGATTTAAAACAATTAGCCTTACAAAAGACAAGAACATACTTTGACCAGGCAAAACTTTTTCTTACCCCACCTATTTTCAAAGACGAAGAAAAGTAACTTAAAACAATGAACCTGGCAAAACTTGTTTCACCCATTATTAGGTCATAAAGAGAGAGACATCACCCAAACTCAGAAAATGGAACACCAGATATTTATTTTTCTCACTTGCCTTCTCAGGGCTTCAGTACTAACCCATTTTTCAGTTATTTCCTGTGATTGCTTTCAAAGACCGTATCCAGCTTATTATCCACGGGAAATTATGTGTATAAATTTGAAAAACAAACACTAGCTGATGTTAAAGATGGATTTTATGTAACAAAGTAACATGAGCTACAAAGTGGGGAGGTGGTAGGCGTTTCTTAGGTGTACTGTAGGTACTATAGGCTATGAACTGAGACTACATGGCTTTCTTGCCTCCAACATTTGTGGGAGTTCTGTGTGTGTGTGTGTGTGTGTGTGTGTGTGTGAGAGGGAGGGAATGTGTGAGAGTTTGCTCTTCCGTTCAACCTTGCAGAGTAGAGCAGAACATGCTGTGCACAATAGAAGCATCTACCACACACAAACATGCTGCCCTGCTCTCCTGCCGTGCAAACAGACCAGTGCTCCTAATTGGACCATTGGGGGTCTAAGTGTGTGTGTGTGTGTGTGTGTGTGTGTGTGTGTGTGTGTGTGTGTGTGTGTGTGTGTGTGTGTGTGTGTGTGTGTGTGTGTGTGTGTTTGTTTATGTGTGTAAGTGAGACAGCCAAAATCTGAAGAGAGAAATGCAGCGTCAGCACGGCTGTTTTCCCGGCCATGAGACAGAGAGGCACGGGAACACCACGAGATAGCTTGATGACACGTGTGTGTGTGTGTGTGTGTGTGTGTGTGTGTGTGGGGGGGGGGCAGGTGATCTTGAGGACAATATCTTCACAACTGTGTTTTTTTTTATACCTGAATTACACATAACAATTGTTTACGAGAGCATATTGAATGTTGAGGACATGTTCTTTATATTTACATGCTCCTTATCTGGGTTTTTTAGAGCGTGAGTGTACGTGGTGTGCAAGCGTGTGCTGCAGTTTATGTGCCAACCCCCATGCTCCCCCTCTCCTCTGCCATCTGTGCTCCTGGCATGGCTCCTTAGTGGCAGTAATGAAGAGGAACGCCCCCCTCCCACACACACTTACACCCTTCCTGCCGTCTCCTTCTCTGTCTCTCAAGCAATCCTTTTCTTTTCTTCCTGAACGGCATCTCCTCTGAATCCGCTTGACTTGCTATCAATTTTTCTTTTAACAGAACCTCACAATGTGTTGTCTCTTATGTTCAAACAGCTGAATGCTCTCCTCCCACCCAAATGAACAAATCCTATAAATACTATACATCTTATTGCTGCACTGAAGGAACCCCTGATATGGTGTGAAACACACACCGATAACCTGCCCCGAGATTTCACATATTCACGTTTAGCGCGTCTCTATTGCCTTGAATGTGTTCTTTTGTGGCGTTACATTAATCGCTACAATAATGAGCCTTTCTGCATTGTATTCAGTTATATTTTGAATTGTAACCTGCTGCATGATTTCTTTTGTTTTCCTTGACATAAATGAAGACATTTCCAACATAAATTGGTGAATAAAAGTTCAAAAGAATGTATGTAATGAAGTGTTTGATTCTAAAATAAACTGGAAGAGAAACCCCAGTCCCCCTAATTAATGTGTATCAAACATTATGTATTTAAGCATTAGCTACCAAATTTGGCCTACATCAAAAACACACTTGCGATCCCACTCCAAGAACCCACACAGACATTATCAAACACAACCTTAATCCTACAGCTTTCCACCCACAATGCATACACCTCTATCCTGTGATGTAACCAGAAATAAATAGGTGAGTAAACTATGACATCCAGCTGGCGATCGCCACGAGGAACACATCCACAAACAGTGTAAAACTGCACAAATAAAAAAAAAACTTTATATTCTAATATTCCATGAAAAGTCTGCATTTTGGGTTTGATGTTTAGACTCTTTTTGAGATTGCTTTGACTTAGTTGTCTGTTTTAGAAAGGAATTAATTCATGAAAATGCCTTCATAATAATAATAACAAGACTTCCGCCTGCCTTCAACTGCAGGAGAACTAATGTACAGCTAGAAATGTGGACAGCTTGTCCACTTGTCATAAGCGCATCTACTCGCCCAGTCTCCTCTGAAAACAAACACACCCTCACACTCCATCACACCCTTGTTTATGCTCTGGACCGTTTGGAGGGCTGTAGTTCAGGAGAATTTTTGGACGCCACGCCTCGCCAAACCCCAGGTCCGATGCCCTTTCCCTCATCCATGCCTCCAACGAGCTCTCCCTTGTGCCAGCTCGGCCTGGAGCAGATGGGCCGGTTCAGCATGGCCTCACACCATCCGACACAGTGGCATGTCAAACAGGCGGTCGCAGGCTTGGGCATGCCAGGCACAGCCACACTGTAACGGCATATGGGACTAGTGTGTGCTGGGATCATGTTGGATAGGCAGACGCTGTGGGATGCATGGCCTGATTTGACCACAAATCAAAATAAATAGATACAAACGGCAAAGTATATATGTGGATGTCTGTAAGTACACACACACACAAGCCAAGGACTATTTACCAGACTGTAGTCAAGGCCTCAGACTTGCATGCTGCAGGCACCATTGCACACAGTCAGATGTACAGACACACACACACACACACACACACACACACACACACACACACACACACACACACACACACACACACACACACACACACACACACACACACACACACACACACACACACACACACACACACACACATTGCTCTCTACCCAGGTGACAACAGTCCTAGCTGCAGACATGCACCATGCACTCACACACTTCCCATCAGACACACTCACAATCCACTTTCCATCAGAGAGCAATAAATGAGGGACACACACACACAATCCTACACTACACTCACCGGACCGCACACGCACACACACACACACACACACACACACACACACACACACACACACACACACACACACACACACACACACACACACACGCCCCCCCGTATGTCCTCTGCAGACGGTGATGACGGCCTGTGTTTGGGAGGTTAATGGCTCTTTGCTCCTCACAACCTTCACACTTGATTACTCCAGCCGACTGGTGTCTGGACGGCGGGGGCCTCAACTCATGCACACCCAAAGCCCTTTCTGCCACCACTCTCATACGCTAATCACGTTCATTAGAGATGTTAATGCAAGATGGAGGACGGCGGGTGCAATGCGGTTTGCGTCGTATCT